>NW_006326114.1:0-299 GCF_000327345.1 Myotis davidii
TTTTATTTAATTTAAAGGGCAGATGTCTTTTCACTTATTCTACTATCAATTTAATTTATTCTGCAAAATCTAGATTTGTTCTACAAGGCAGAAAATGCTAGGAGGAAAAAAACTATTCACATTTAAGCACTTTCATAAAGATACCATCTCTTCTCATGGTCCTCTCTCAGGAAACCTAAGTTATACATTGGTATGTTTCTAGGGGAGGGTAAAGTAGAAACTTCCAGATAACTTCAAGAGGACAAGAAATACCTTTCTGCCCACTCCACTGACCCACACTAAGGTTACCCCTCCAACTT
>NW_006326115.1:0-299 GCF_000327345.1 Myotis davidii
TTGCACCAACAATGTTCCTCCATAAATGATATATACACTTATTAATCATTTTATGGTTTCATATCTTAACCACTAAATAAATTGTAAGTTACTTGTGTAAAATTAGTATTTTTAAAAATTCTTTAACATTCTATTTGCTTTTATTATTTGTTAGTTTTGGACATCTTTAGTGTGTCATGTAGCATTTCTCAGCATATAAAATATTTTCTTAAATTATATTGATTTCTCAGAACTCCACAATTATTTAAAATATCATGTGATATTTTAAAATATCATCTGCCCTTTTTATAAATAAATAT
>NW_006326116.1:0-299 GCF_000327345.1 Myotis davidii
TTCCCCTGCTTTCCCACTGGATCTGAATTCTGCCCCTCGCCTGAACGCCCATGACTGCTCTCTCCTTTCTG
Source organism: Myotis davidii (assembly GCF_000327345.1). NCBI lineage: Eukaryota > Metazoa > Chordata > Mammalia > Chiroptera > Vespertilionidae > Myotis > Myotis davidii. The sequence goes on from NW_006326116.1 coordinate 72, forward strand.
TCCTCTTCCATTTGGGCTTGTTGCTATATCTTATCCCTTCATTCCTCCTACTCAGACGGCCCGACCCCAAGCCGCTTGCGTGGTAAATGTTCAGCTGTTTGCTCGAGGTTTGGAGTAAAGAGGAAAAATAGGCTACAACCCAAAGTGGCACACAGTCGAGAAGGGAATATTGAAAATCACTGAGCTAAGAAGTAACTGTTTTTGTAAATAAAGTTTTACTGGAACAGA
>NW_006326117.1:0-299 GCF_000327345.1 Myotis davidii
AAGTATGTGTAATAACACAGGGGATTTGGTCCAAGGTGTGGAGGTCTCCCTCCAGGCCCCAGGACAGGTATTTCTCCATAAGACTCTGGAGTTTCATTATCTAAAAAAATTAAAGCATTAACTCTCTCAATCCAGGAACATCGGGTACAGAGGACATGTGAGTGAGACATATGGCTGCAGACAGGGAGATTGAGTCGAAGCTTACGTAGTGATATGAGGGTTAATTTTATGTCACCTTGATTGGGCTAAGGGACACACAGATCACTGATAAGACATTATCTCTGGACGTGTCTGTAAAG
>NW_006326118.1:0-299 GCF_000327345.1 Myotis davidii
GCTGGACAAGGGGATGATTCTTTACCTGGGCAGGACAGAGCAGGAGGTTTTGAGATTTTCCTCACACTACTCAGAACAGTGTACAACTTAAAACTTATAAATTGGTTATTTCTAGAATTTGGGGGCTGCAGTTGACTGTGGGTAACTAAAGCACAAGAAGCAAAACTGTGGATAAGGACTATTATACACTCCTAATGGACATATATCACAACTTGGCAATACAAAAAGAGAATACTGAGATAATGTCAAGGCTTCTCTTTTTATTGTTTTATACATATTTTTATTGATTTCAGGAAGAG
>NW_006326119.1:0-299 GCF_000327345.1 Myotis davidii
GAAGGGGGGAGGCAGGTATTCCCAGTTGACATAACATTCTGAGTCAAGATTCAGGATCAAGACTTTGGGGAGCACATCTAGAGAACAGTCAATGGTCTAGTGGGACTGGAGTGCAGAGTTCTTTGACAAGGAAGTAAAAGTGACCTCTTGCTAGCACTTGGGAACACATTGAATACAGGAGATAAAGATAAGAGGGGAAAGGGCATCTGGGATGATTCTTGGGTTTCTGGCCCAAGTGGGAGGAGAATGGTATCCTTCCCTAAGACCAGGAACCTAGGAAAGGGGGAGGAAGTAGATGT
>NW_006326120.1:0-299 GCF_000327345.1 Myotis davidii
GGATGTATGACACAATGGAACCTCAAGAAATGGGAGCCCTGCCCCTTCTGCACGCGGGGAGGGCAGGGAGTGTGTTTTCCACCAAATCTGTTTCCCCGGACTCGCTCTCCTGTGCCATTCAAAATGCATAGGGACTGCTACCTGGCTTTATTTGTTCCCTAGTATAACTGGCAATATCTGCCCTGTTAGGCCCTGGTAGGGACTGACATCTGGGCCTTCTGACAGGCAGCAACAATAAATTCTCAACCTGCTGCTGTCCTCTGGATAAAAGATAAAACAGCCCTAACCGGTTTGGCTCA
>NW_006326121.1:0-298 GCF_000327345.1 Myotis davidii
TTTATCTCCTTGCATTCTCTCCGCAGACTAGGGATAGGCGTCTCTGACCACCCGGCTCCCCTTTTACGAAGGGGCGCATCCTCGCCAGAGGTGCACCCCCTGGCCGCCAGGTCACAGTCTGATCGCTGGGCTGAGATGAGAAATCCAGGTGTGGTGGGCGCCACACCGCCTCCTAGCGGTCACCTCCGCTGATGCGCGTCCAGGTGGTGAAGCGGGAAGGGCCTGGGGTTGGCAGCCTTCCCAACGCGGCTTCTGGGGTGTGCACGTGTGTGTGTAATTATATTATAATATATGCATA
>NW_006326122.1:0-299 GCF_000327345.1 Myotis davidii
CTCTGTTCTTAAAATTGTTTTCAGTATCAGATTTTTCTTTGGTGATATTGGGAACGAAGTGAAGCTAACCCCATGTTGGCCTTACGACTACCTATGGGCATTCACATAGGATGGAGCAAATACCCCCACCATGATGATTAAGCCCCTATACTAGGATGGGTCTACTGGGCACCCACCTTTTAAACTCCATCAAAGTACAAAACACTTTATTCTCTTCTTGAAGTTACCTGCTTCTGTCCATCTCTTTCTGCTCTGGAGTAGGGAGTAAAAATCTAATCTAATAAAAGAGAAACATGCCA
>NW_006326123.1:0-299 GCF_000327345.1 Myotis davidii
ATAAGTTACATGAGCTACTCAAGATTTTATTATAAGATAGGCTTTGTGTAATATGATTTTGCCCAACTGAAGGCTAAGGTAAGTGTTCTGAGCATGCTAAAAATAGGAGAAGCTTCACTATGACATTCCATAGGTTAGGGATGTTAAATGCATTTTTTACATATATTTTCAACTTATCAATGGATTTATCAGGACATAATCATCCAGGAGTATCTAGTAGCCAGAATATAGAAATAACTCTTACAACTGAACAACAAAAACAAAACCTAATTTTAAAAATGGGCAAAGAATCTGAATAG
>NW_006326124.1:0-299 GCF_000327345.1 Myotis davidii
AACCCTTTAGTGTGTAAGTGTGTAGCAGACATGCTAACCACTTAGCAACACTGGCCAGGGCCTCACCTCTGCTTTAAGGTGAATGAAACAGAGCCCAGAGAGAAAACTCATTTAAGGTCACATATCTAGTGAGTAACTGCACTCACTGAATTGCAAAAATGGCTACAGTTATTTACTTTCTCTCTCTGGATATGCCTCTGAAGCCTTTCTCACGAAAAGCTAGAGGCTCTTTCCCCATCTCTTGTATCTGAGCTGGCCTGTGATTTGTTTTGGTGGCAAGAATGAGGCTAGATCAGGGG
>NW_006326125.1:0-299 GCF_000327345.1 Myotis davidii
CCATCACTGACCTAGAGAGTGTATAAGGATGGTACTTTTATTGGTATTTTCATCTTACAAATGGAAACACTGAGGTTCAGAGAACGGATGCAACTTGCCAAAGGACACACAGCTAATAGATACCTTGTGTCATTGAACTTCCAACCCTTAGCACCTCAGTAGATGCCTGGTACCTATTCATGTGTGATATCAATGGAAGAGAGCGCTGGATGTGACTGGAACAGAGATCTCACTCCAAGTCCAGCACTTATCCGAGGCCTTGCTCAAGGCTAGGAGACTCCCTTCCCTGTGGTCCCCTG
>NW_006326126.1:0-299 GCF_000327345.1 Myotis davidii
TTTTTTTTCTTATTTACATGAGACAGAGATCATAGACACAAGCTCCCATTACATACATGTTTCCCACTGCCTTTCAGTGGTGTTGTATCCTATCTCATACCAACACAGGCTGCCCGGTCTCTCAGTGATGCCATTACCTGGAATTCCACATGTGCTCTAGGTCAGGAGCCTGATTCAGGAATACTGAGTGTCCTTAGTTTATATAGTGAAAAGTGATGAATAGCCTATTGAGCTATTTTACTCTCCTGCTTCACATCTGCAGAAAGTGGTTTATTGGATTGGGCTAAAGACATTTTTTT
>NW_006326127.1:0-299 GCF_000327345.1 Myotis davidii
ATGGGTTTTGACAAATGTATGATGACATGTATCATATAGAATCTTTTTGCTGCCCTAAAAGTCCTCTGAGCTCTGTTTGCTCATCCCTCCCTTCTCCCTAAGCCATGGAAACCACTGATCATTTTTACTGTCTTCATAGTTTTGCTTTTTCCTGAATGTTATATAGTTGGCATCATATAGTAGGTATCTTTTTGTGTGTTAAAAAAATTAAAATTCTATGATAATTGGATGTATTTATGCAAGATGTTCTTTGTCCTTTGTGTTTTTTTGTTGTTGTTCATCAGCATAGGATCTGATGA
>NW_006326128.1:0-299 GCF_000327345.1 Myotis davidii
CCAATTAGAAGTTTTAGAACACATGGAGCCAGAAAGACTCAGCCCCTCTGGGGCCAGCACCACCGAGGGAGCCAGATTCCAGGTTGCACGCCCTCCCCAGGCCTCATCCGCACAACAGAGAGCCACAGCCCTCACTGGACCCTTCTTTCTCATTTATGAAGCTTGGATTCATCCAAATGGCCAGCCTGATGCTGACTTCAGTGACAGGGTGACAACCCTGCTTAAAGGGACTCATCCTCTCCATTGTTTGAGGCTCAACCTGGGAAAAAGGAGACTGCAACTATGTCCCTAACCGAGGA
>NW_006326129.1:0-299 GCF_000327345.1 Myotis davidii
TGGGTGAGGATTAACAAACACACACACACACACTAACATCCTCTCCTTGCAAATTAAAGAAGAAATAAATTCATATCTAAATTTAGGTAAATCATTTTTTAAACTCATATTTTGAAATTAATATAGTGGGGAAATAGGATTTTCAAAAGAAAATGAGAACATTAGAGAAGTTTTTAGTTCTAGAAATGTAAGATGACATTAGTAGAAATATAAATATTAACACAGGTGGTAATCCCTGAATGTTTTTCCTTCAGAAAACGATTTGAACAGCAGCAAAAGCTCTTAGAAGAAGAAAGAAA
>NW_006326130.1:0-299 GCF_000327345.1 Myotis davidii
ATAGTGGAGAAAACTGGAAGACAGGCAGTATTTAACCAAGAGGCCAAGTCTAATATTACCATGAAAAGTCATGTTGATAGCATGTACCCACTGATATCAACTGAGGACTCTTCACATCTGTCATATTCTTCCAAATGTTCATGATCTTAGCTTAACTGTGAGAAAACATCAGGCACACACTACTCGGGAGGAAATCTGCAAAGTACCTAACACTTAAAAACTGTCAAGGATATAATAAATAAAGAAAACTGTCAAGGATATAATAAATTAAGAAACCCTCAAAGAAACAGACGACAGTA
>NW_006326131.1:0-299 GCF_000327345.1 Myotis davidii
TCAGGTCCAAACTCTAATAGGAGTTGAGAGAGAAGAATATAGAGGTTTCCAATTCAGCCTCTCATTGAGTAGAAACCCCTTCTGCAATAGCCTGACATAAGACCACCCTGCTTCTGAACAAGCTCTAGTATTCCCAAGGGCACATCACCCCCCAAAGGCATCCAGTTCAATGTCCAGGTAATACAACTTGCAGGAGAGCTGTTATCTATACAATGAGCCCCCAATACTAGTAGGGATGAAATGCCTTGAAGTTTCATGGAGAGCAACTGCTATAAGCAAGGAAGCTTGTAGACTTCATT
>NW_006326132.1:0-299 GCF_000327345.1 Myotis davidii
TATCCTCCCTGATATAGTATATGAGAGAAGGAGTAAAAAGAATTATCTGAATGACACAAAAAGAATGTATGGGGTAATAGAAAATAAGATTGTCTTGAAGAGGAGAGCTAGGTTATGGAGTGCAGAAGAATCAATTTGATACTGTGGGCATTAGGAAGCCATTGAATATTATTAAAAGAAAGAGAGAATATAGAAGAGTTACTTATTGGAAATCTTATCAATAAATAGATTACTCTAACAATAATGTATCAGATAATTTGGAAAAAGAATTAAAAGTACAATATACTGAAGATGAACCC
>NW_006326133.1:0-299 GCF_000327345.1 Myotis davidii
TTTGTGGCTCATGTGGAGAGTGTTTGTTACTGCGGCTAAACCTAGACTATCCTAGCTGATACAATCAAAATCCCTGGAAACATGGTACTATTTATAGAGCACTGTGAAAGCTGTATATCTTTATCTTCTCCTATAAGCTAGAATAATTGTTAACAATAATGAATAGCACTTATTGAGTGCTTAATATACAAGGTCCTTTGGCAAATGTTTTCATATTAATCCCCACCACAGCCCTGTGTATTTGGTTATACAGACCTGTGTAGTATATTAGTCTCATCAATAGAGATGAAGGGACTGAG
>NW_006326134.1:0-299 GCF_000327345.1 Myotis davidii
TTCTTAAAGAGGAGTTCATACATATAGTTACAAAATTTTACTAAGGGTAGCTGAGATTTGGGTGGAGTACATAGCTTAAGTTTTGAGACTTATGGCAAGAAACCATGCTCAGTAGAAAGCATTTCTCAGTGCAGACGGGATTCAGAACCAATGGCTTGAACACCTGCCCAGGCCAGCTCTTTCCCATTTTTATGAGAAACTAGAGGCCTGGTGCACAAGATCCGTGCACAGGGGATGGGAGGGCACAGCTGTGCCCTCTTAGAGTTCGGGGCTCTCACAGTCCAGGACCCCTTGCTCCT
>NW_006326135.1:0-299 GCF_000327345.1 Myotis davidii
ACAGGCTGATGCTCTAATCATTGAGAAAAACTGTCCAGAGTGATTTTTGATCGTATCTTCATAAATATTAAGTTATGTGACTCTGAGTCTCTTTGAAATCCTATGGAGGATGTTCACAGTTTTGCTTTAGGAGGCAATTGGGCTATTTAACTTCAGGCTGCAAATTATAACTATCCTTCTGTGTGCATAGTGTGATTTCAATGTCAGTCTGAATTACCAGCCATTGCCCCTTTCAATGTTCACTTTCCCAAGGTCCTCCCTCTCATTGACCTCCCTGATTTTACAGTTCCCTGGGGCTC
>NW_006326136.1:0-299 GCF_000327345.1 Myotis davidii
TCTGGGATGGGAGATGGGAGGGTGTGGATGGATTTTGATTCCAAGTTCGTCCTTTTCAGTTCTAGAATCCATTTCCTTGTACTTTAAAAAGTAGTTTTCATCTCTCTTGCCGAGTTACTTTTATGATTAATTAAAGAATGTATTTGCAATAAACTCTGTTATAGAAGGCAGAATTCAAAGATGACTCTAATTCCTGAGATCAGTTTCTCTACCAAGTTTCTACTTGACCAAAATTTGTAAATCATGTCATAGTTCCATAGCATTGAACCTTATTTCTTTCTTTCTTCTTCTTCTTTTTT
>NW_006326137.1:0-299 GCF_000327345.1 Myotis davidii
GTGCCCTGATTGGGAATCGAACCTCCTGGTTCATTGGTCCACCACTGAACCACACAGGCCGGGCATACATATAATATTTTCAAGGGTTTCCAGTTCATGATGGTGGAAAGAGCATTATTTGCTTAGTAAAAATATCCCACATTAGCAGTTAAAAACTACTCTAATGAAGGAGGAGAAAGAGAAGGCGGAGGAGAAAGAGGCCATTGCAAGGCTGATAAAACAGTAAGAGAGGAATATTTCCATGGAATCCTGAAAGACCCAAAGCAGATGTGATAATACGAATAAACCAGAGCAGAGAA
>NW_006326138.1:0-299 GCF_000327345.1 Myotis davidii
CAAGCAAAATGGTTCACCAAACAGATAGGTCATCAAGACACAGAGAAGGTGTTATGGGAAAACCAAATGTAAATCCAGAAACTACAAATGTCATCCGGTTTCAAGAAAAGATGAACTTATAATGTGAACAAACACAGAAACAACATTCGTGTTTGTGGAGAGTTCCAGCATTAGTTGTGGCAAACATTAGTCAAAATGAATCATTGAATACATAAAACCTCGAAAAACACAACAAAGCGCTCTCAAAAGCAACAAAAAAACACCCTATGAAATAAAGAATATGTTTCCATGACTTCACT
>NW_006326139.1:0-299 GCF_000327345.1 Myotis davidii
AATGATGCACAGCTGGTGCTCCAGCAGCGAGACTACTGCTCACTACCTTATCCGGCTGCTCAAATGCAAGCGCAACAGCTTCCCCAACTTCCTGGCCTGCAAGCACGAGCAGCACGACTGGGACTACTGCGAGCACCTCGACTACGTGATACGAATGAAGGAGTTTGAGTGCAAGCAGCAGCTGCTCCAGCAGAAGAAGAGGCAGGAGCAGAAGGAGGCAGATCTGGCCAAAAGCCAGGGGTCCAGCCAGGTGGCCGTGTAGTGGAGCCCACCCACCACCCTTGGACAAGGGGAGAAAT
>NW_006326140.1:0-299 GCF_000327345.1 Myotis davidii
TAATCCATTGTAAGGGGCATCAATGATACAGACTCACTGCCCTAGAACACAACAAGGCAGACAGGGAGGCAAAAAGGTCAGACACACACCAGCGTTGGAATCCCAGCTATTAGCTATCCCCTCCTACTCCACTGAAGAAATCTCCAGACTCACACAGGCAGGAGCAGTTTGGGAAGGGTCCTGGCTCATCACCACAGGAATACTATCTTCCTACAACATACACCCCAAATCCTAACCCATATTCACAACTCCCTCCAGATAGGATATAGGCTCCTCCTTAAATTCTTTCAATCCCTAAT
>NW_006326141.1:0-299 GCF_000327345.1 Myotis davidii
CTTTTCACATCCAAAATCTCCTTTTTAACATTTATTAGCATTTACAACCCTCCGTGGACCATATGTATATTGCCAAGCAAACAAAGTACTTTGATTAACAGTTAATTCATTTTCCTATTTTAGATTGATCGTACAGCTCTGTATCCATGTAATTACCAGGCAAAGCAAAAACAATGAAATTTTAGTTCATCTATCTGCAGTAATCGTGTAATTTCTGTTTAGATTTTTGAAATTTTAAAATAGGTTGTAGAATCCTCTCTACCCCATTATTACCTCCATAAATCATTTGGGATACAGAA
>NW_006326142.1:0-299 GCF_000327345.1 Myotis davidii
AGAAGATACACATCTGAGGGTGATAGCAATCATTAGGCACTACAATAAATTGCTCAGGTAAAACACATACACATTTTAAGGTCCCAGAAAAATCTGTAATTGTGAAAAAAAGATGTAAATCAGACATTAAGAAATATTTAAACGCATATTAAATTTTACATCTCAAACTTATTGATTGTCAAATTGTAAACGTTTTATAGTTAAGATTCTCTTATTCTGCAAGTCTCCCCAAACATGTATTGTTAAAAATAAAATCATAGAAAATGATAGTGAGATGAAAGGACATGTTTATTAAATAC
>NW_006326143.1:0-299 GCF_000327345.1 Myotis davidii
GTTCAGGGGGCCTATACTCAAATAAATTGCATAGGAGCATAAATATTTCTTACACTAGAAAACTCTTTCAAAGAGAACCACTTCCTATTATCTGTAAAGACTGATTTACAATGTCAGTATACTTACAGCCAGATGAAAGGATCATACATACATCAAATCCTGTTTTTGTTGTTTGTTTTGTTTTTTGAACCTGGGAATAGGCATCCCTTGGAATCAAACCCAGGAGAGAAATGTACTCACCTCTGCAAAAGATTGCTAATATGTTAAAGACTGTCATTGATTTTACTAAGGGGGGGGGG
>NW_006326144.1:0-299 GCF_000327345.1 Myotis davidii
CTTGGCAGAAAAAAGGTTCCCCACCCCTGCTCTCTAGACCTTGTGAAAAATTTATTGTCTGTACTACTCATTGGCAGTAATTCTAAGTGTGGGGGGATGTACATCATTTGTACTGTTTTCTGTATTGTTTCTTAATCTTTGCATTTTTATTTGAATTTTGCTCAGCTTTATATATTTTTTATTTTCTCTGTAACTAGAAGAGTTTGTTTTACGGTGTGGTTACCCATTTTTCTTAGATTCTTCTCATTCAGAATGTGCTACATGGCTCCTTCTAGTGCAGCGGTTCTCAACCTGTGGGT
>NW_006326145.1:0-299 GCF_000327345.1 Myotis davidii
GTAGGTGTCTGACCACAAACACGTTGGGGCATCAGCAAATAAATATCACTGTCACGATATGGTGATGTTTAGGTGACATTTTGTTCTTTGAACGCTCCAGAGCTCCTGCAGGCTACATATCTACAGTACGTCTTAATTTGGAATTAGAGAGTGGGTGCTAGAAAAAAAACCTCAAGATCATAGTGTAGAAACCTTTCATTCACAGCGGAGGCCTCTGAGAGGAAATTGGCCTGTCTGAGGTCATGCAGCTTATTTATTAAGAGGGATGAAACCAGAATGTGGATCTAGGTCATTTCTTT
>NW_006326146.1:0-299 GCF_000327345.1 Myotis davidii
AAAAAAAAACAGAGTATATACAGTATATTCAGTAGCGCTATCCATGGCCTTAGGCACCACTAGATGTGGATATAGGGGTGGGGTGCTACTGAATACTTAAGACATTGTTTTGTTTTATTCAGAAAACTTCTTGATGGAGGGGGATTGTTGGCAAGGGATTGGAATTCCTTCTAGCTCTATAATTCTTTTCTGTTTCATTGAATCTTTAATTTCCTTCTTTCCTTCAATAGGGCTTCAAATGATGCCTCCTCCTTTTACGTCATTCATACTTAAGGCTGCCATATATGTTATCTTAGAAT
>NW_006326147.1:0-299 GCF_000327345.1 Myotis davidii
TTAGCCTTTTACTATATAGGATACTGGTTTTGAATTGCTTAGAGAATTACAGAAAAATATTACAAAGTAAAGAGTTATAAATTTTGTAAGTAATGCTTGCAGATGTGGATAAAAATAGAATATATTTAAATAGAACATCTTAATCACTATAATAAGGTCATGTAACACAGTTATGTATAATGGGAAAACTAGACACTTCCTTACAATTTGCTTCAGCCACATTGCCTGTGCTGTCAGCTCCTGTTGCATTAGTGATGTTGAATAGCTTGATGGAGGCATGAAATGTTTTGGTTAACTGA
>NW_006326148.1:0-299 GCF_000327345.1 Myotis davidii
CGCAAAACAGAATTCTGAAAACTGGCATATTTGGCAAGATAACTCTTAAACACCCATACACAGTCACAAGTACAATGCATTACCATGAGAACGTTAAGTCGAGGATTTACAAACACATTAGGACATCCATGTAAAGTTGAACGTCTTTATTCAATCCTGTCTGTGGGTTTCCTTCATGTGGACATGACATCAAAAATCTAGACCCGGACAGCAAAATGCATTACATGCCCTGGACTAGATCCTGTATGGCAGCGAGAAATTGCTATGGAGAACATTATTGGGTAGTTGACAAAATTGAG
>NW_006326149.1:0-299 GCF_000327345.1 Myotis davidii
CTTCCAGGAATGGGTGGTGCAGAGATGCAAAGAATCAACCAATATTCATTGAGTGCTTATTCCAAATCAGATACAGCCCTAGAATCCAGGGGTCTGAGCAGTGAGCACAGTTTTAAAAAATTCCAAAGAGAACAAAGGGTGTAAATCTTGGCCTTTTACCTTTTCACTTCTATGGAGCAAAGTCAATCCCCTTAAAAACCATTACTCTTGATTGTCAGAGCCAGGTGCTTGAAACAGAAAACTGTCCCCTTTTACTGTCAAGAGTCACCAAGTGTATGAGAAGTGAGCATGGACAATGC
>NW_006326150.1:0-299 GCF_000327345.1 Myotis davidii
CCTGAGACCAGCCTGGAGATATAAGGTCAGCAGTCACAATAGTGAAAAAATACAGCAATAATGCTTTTGAATGACCCCCCGTATGTAGTGGCACCTCCAGTTACTCAGAACAAAAATCACTGGCAAAAACTAGTCACAAATAACAGAAACCCAGTGATTACCAAGTGTCCAGGGCATGGGGTAAGATCTGCATCTTTTCCCCATTTAACATTTATTGAGTCTTTCCCATGAACACTGTACAATTTGCGTTACACAGGTTGTCTCATCCAACCCTCACAACAATCCAACAAACCAACAAG
>NW_006326151.1:0-299 GCF_000327345.1 Myotis davidii
TCGTGGCATTAGGAAGGTTGAGAACCACTGTGGAAACCATTCTTTAAAAAACAAAGCAAAGCAATCAGAACACCTGTATTCAGAAACATCTAGAGGAAAGGAGCAGACCGAGGTCAAAGCCTTTTCCTGAGACCTAGTAGAATCCTGTTACCATCCTCTTGGTTGGCTCATTTAAATGGTCTTAGATGGATTCATGCAAATCTCTCAGTCTCATTGATAGAGACAAAAAGAAAAGTACCATAATGTGGAAATAATAAATGCTTTTTTAACAGGGTTATGCTGTTTTATAACACAAAATG
>NW_006326152.1:0-299 GCF_000327345.1 Myotis davidii
CTACCTACCTACCTACCTACCTACCTGTAATCTATCAATCTAAAAGCCCAGTGACCAGAATGACTGGTCACTATGACGCACACTGCGGTGAACAGCCGGCCCATTTAGGGCCCTGATCGCGCTCCCCCAACCTCTTGCAGCCTCTCCCCTTGGCCAGCTCAGCCTCCGATTTAACGCTCCTAAACTCCAACCAGGGGTGGGGCCGGCCAGCCAACCGCCTTTGGTCCCTTCCCTGCCGGCCCAGCCCCGATCGGCCCCCATAGGGACGGGCTGGCCAGACCCCACCCATGCACAAATTT
>NW_006326153.1:0-299 GCF_000327345.1 Myotis davidii
ATATATTTCCTTTTCTTTGGGGTAAATATCTAGAAATGGAATGGCTGGGTTACATGATAGGTATGTGTTTAACTTTTGAAAAAACTGCCAACCTGTTTTCTAATACAGCTGTACCATTTCACATTCCCATCAGCAGTATGTGAGGGTTTCAGTTTCTCCACATCATTGCCAACTGCGATGGATAGTTTATGTGTCAACTTGACCAGATTAAGAATGAACATTATTTCTGGGCATGTCTATGAGTATTTCTAGGCGAGCTTAGCATTCCATTCAGTAGACTGCATAAAAAAAAGAAATCC
>NW_006326154.1:0-299 GCF_000327345.1 Myotis davidii
TTTTTTTTCCTTGAGATTCACCCCTTCCTTTAAGTAGTTATGCCATTTCACATTTCCTAAAGTTGAAATAAATACCCATATTGTGGAAGACAGATGAAAAAATTATAGATTGTGTTACTATGTACAAAGGAGTCTTAATAAATATTAAAGATTAATCATTGATAAAGATTCCTGACAATAATTCTCAACAAGCATTTTTTGAGCTGGGAGCTCTTGGAGCTGTCAAAAGTAAAAATAAAAAAGATATAATTTAATACATAGAAATATTTTTCTTAAAATTTCCACACTTTTTTTAAAAA
>NW_006326155.1:0-299 GCF_000327345.1 Myotis davidii
GAGTCTCCCACCAGTAAACACCACCCCACAAGCTTAACGTGTGTGCTACGGGGTTCTGTGACAGTGTCTGCACAATAGCCAGTGACTTCACAAAATATATCTTATTATGGAAAGATTTTAACAACATAGGACACTAAGGCTGTGAAGCTATGTGTACCTAACACTACCTACACTGCCTACTCTACAAACCAATTGCCTTCTCCACCCCCATCCCCATATTTTAAATTCACTAGGATGGGGGGGAACCAAGATGGCAGTGTAATTTGACACCTGTACTTGCCACCTCCCACAACCACATC
>NW_006326156.1:0-299 GCF_000327345.1 Myotis davidii
GTTCAGATTCTATTAGGCTTCAAGGGAGGCCTGAGAAAGTGTGCTTTGACTAGCTCCCCAGATGAATGTTTAGCGGCCACTGCATTGGACCACCATTCACTACATAACAGCTTATCTAGGCACGTTAGGGGAAGAAGGGAAATGATATATTAAGGTGCTGATAAACGGCCATTTGCTATCCAGATAGAAGACATTATTTTATGAATGAATTTGATACCTGTCTTTGCGGAACTACTATGTGTTGTGCACTGGGCTCACAATCACCTTGCTCTAGTCCAGCGGTTCTCAACCTGTGGGTC
>NW_006326157.1:0-299 GCF_000327345.1 Myotis davidii
CCAGTATTTCCAAAACATTATCATTTCAACGTGTAGCCCATGGACACACAAAACTATGTAGTTAGGGCCAGAGGGGAAGGAGGAGACTGTGGGTTCTGAGTAGAGGGGGGGAAAGATGGGGAAAATGGAAGACATCTGTAATAATGTCAGCAATAAAAATTAAATCACCAATTTGAAAATAGGAAGTAGCATGAGAAGACATTTTCCAAAAAGACATACTTATCGCCAACAGACATGAAAAGATGCTCAGTATCACTAATCACCCTGAAAATGAAAGTCAAAACCACAATGAGATACCA
>NW_006326158.1:0-299 GCF_000327345.1 Myotis davidii
AGCTGCCATGTTGTGAGGACACTCAAGCAGCCCTGTGGAGAAATCCACAGGACGAAGAATGGAGGCCTCCTGCCAACGGCCAGCATGAACTGATCATCCATGGGAGTGAGCCCTCTTGGAAATCGGTCCTCCAGCCCCAGTTCAGGCTTCGGATGCTGCACCTTGATGCCCAGCTACACCTTGATGGCAGCCTCACGAGAGCCCCTGAGCCAGGGCCGCTGGGCTCAGCTGCTCCTGGATTCTGGACCCACAGAAATTTTGAGACGTTACATGGTTATTGTGGCTTTAGACCAACCACT
>NW_006326159.1:0-299 GCF_000327345.1 Myotis davidii
AAATAATTTTATTTTGTTATGAGTATGTTCTACTAGCTTCAATATACCCTGAAATAAGCTAATGTCTTGCTTCCATCTTTTTTGTTTTGTTTTGTTTTCGTCTTCTAAGGAGTAGTGTGTAGTAGAATTACCTATAACACTGAAAATGTCATATTACTTTAACTTTTTTCTTTACTTCAAATTAACTATATTTGCATCTTTTCTTGCTTTTCTAAAAATCTCCTAGATACATAATTGCACATAGGGTACAGGGATGGGCAAAAGTAGGTTGTAATACAAATAAATAATACAATAATTAA
>NW_006326160.1:0-299 GCF_000327345.1 Myotis davidii
TGCAAAACAACCAAGCCCACAGGGAAGCGGCAGGGACAACCTCGCCAGGCAGGCCTAGGGCAAGGTCAACCTTGCAACCCAGGACTTCCTGGGCACAGTAATGGCGAGCCCTTTCACCTCGCCGTGTCGACTCGGCATGTCAAAAACCAGTAACTAAACTCTGCGGCCGTGTCACATACACATATTTTTAGACATTTGCAGCCATCAAAAAACAAACAAAAAATTCTATTTCTGATAATTTTTTCTTGCTTTTTAATTACCATTCAACAAGGAAACATAAACCAAATACAGGACTTCGC
>NW_006326161.1:0-296 GCF_000327345.1 Myotis davidii
TAAATAAAATAAAAAAATAAAATAAAATATGCTCAACTAACTATAGGAAAGCCTTAGAAAATTACAAGGAATATTTCAGAACAATATCTCTGCATAGGGATGTTAGAGTAGGCAGATAGAAAGGCATGAGCTGGGAGAGGTTGGAAGAGGCAGCTGGGGCTTGCAGGAACTAAGTGGGAGATGTGACAAACTGAAAATGGACAATGGAGGTGGCAAGCCCCTATGTGAGGAGAAAAGATTCAGAATCTATCAGGATGTGGTCTATCCAGTGGCATAATACCTACATGAAGGGTTTC
>NW_006326162.1:0-299 GCF_000327345.1 Myotis davidii
CCCCAGCACTGGAGCTCAGAGTGAGTGAGTCTGAGTTAGTCTGTGCACAAGTCCTTCAAGAGGAACTGCCTGGGACTCCAGCAGCCCTCCTTCTCATTCAGCCTCAATTCCCACTGGCTTTTATACTAGAAATTATGGGGACTTCTCTTCCAAGCACTGGAACTCTTGGCTGGGGTTCTGATGTGGGCTAGATCCTTTGCAGCGAAGATATCCCTCTTGATTTTTTATCCAACACAAATGGTTGTGGGACCGGCCTATATTGCATGTCCATCCCTCCTACCAGTCTCAATGTGGCTTCT
>NW_006326163.1:0-298 GCF_000327345.1 Myotis davidii
TTTTTTTTCAAATACAACAGTCCTTTATACAATGCTGTTACAAAGTTTTGAAAACTACAAATGAAAAAGAAAAGGTTTTTTGAAACACACTGAACTTATTCCAGATGTGTAGATTAAACTTTTATAAAAAAGCCTACTAACACAGGCATCAGAATTTTGGTATCAGCATTCCTTAGACACTTCACACTTTAAATTTAAAAGTGTGAAACTCTAATTATAATATCGACATTTATATAATGCCTCTTAAAATAATTTCACTTATTAAGACAGAATTCAAGTCCTACCACCTGGTTTGGCT
>NW_006326164.1:0-299 GCF_000327345.1 Myotis davidii
CTGTCTATTGTCTTTTTGCATCTACAATAACATGTAGATGTTTGGAATGCATCTTTAGAATGTCATGTTAACTTCCATTTCTCTGGACCCCTCTGGGCACAGCCACTGCACAGGGCAGAGACCGCCAATACTCTCGTTGTGGTTATCATGTCAATTACTGACAGTTAGCTATCCCTTACCCATAAATGTAAAAGAAGTATGAGTCTGTTTATTTTACTTGTTATCAAATCCCAGAGATTTCCCTCACTTTGCTTTCTCTCACCTCCCTTATTCTATCACCAATGAATTTCATGTAACCC
>NW_006326165.1:0-299 GCF_000327345.1 Myotis davidii
ATTTCATGGGTCTGACACCAAAAGCACAGGTAACAGAAGCAAAAATGGACAAGTGGGACTACATCAAATTAAAAAGCTGCTTTACAGCAAAAGAAATAATCAACAGAGTAAAAAGGACATGTATGGAATGGGAAAAACTATATGAAAACCATTATGTGATAGGGATTCCTCCAAAATATGTAAGGAGCTCCTATAACTCAATAGCAAAAATAACTAATAACCCAGTTTAAAAACAGGCTAAGGACTTGAATAGACATTTCTCCAGTGAAGACATACAAATGGCCAACAGGCACATGAAA
>NW_006326166.1:0-299 GCF_000327345.1 Myotis davidii
CTCTATCTACTGAGCCAAACCAGCTAGAGCCCATGGAAATTTACAAGAAGCAGTGAGCTCTCTGACAATAGAAGCATTGAAACAGAGACAATAATTTACCAAGAATGCTATTGCTGGGACCTTACTCTCACTGTGCAGGCCAAGGCTCATCCTTTTACCAACTAATAGCAGGCTTCTTATGGTGTCTTGAGAGATATCCCAACAATACAATCAGGCTCCTTTCTGGCTTTAAATACTGTCTTTGATAGGCTTTCATTTTAAGAATCTGTGGACTGGCCCTAACCGGTTTGGCTCAGTGG
>NW_006326167.1:0-299 GCF_000327345.1 Myotis davidii
CACACACACACACACACACACACTCAAAACTCCTTTACTCTATAGAGAAAATCAGCCTGTGGAAGATATCCACACAGGTTTAATTGATTGTGATCTGGGAGGTTGTGCTTATAAAGTGCAATATAGCTGCTGGATACCCATATATGGATAAGTCTGGAACATATGAAAGAAAAGGTAGATGGAGGGACTCCTAAGAAGGGCAGAGAAACTAAAAACCAGCCCTACTACCAGTTCATTTATTCAGTTTTGATCAAAGTATTTGGATCCTATAATAACTGGACAATATTAACACACACACA
>NW_006326168.1:0-299 GCF_000327345.1 Myotis davidii
TGGGCCGCGAGTTTGACATGCTTGCCCTAGGACATTATGACCCAGGTTTAAATGGCCAAATTATTAAAAGGCTACAGTGTGACTAAAAATAGTGCATTAACTTGCCAACCTTGTTTAAAATTCTTCAAGGATATCCCCCTTCAGGAATGTTTGAAGTTTTGTTTTTTGGTTGTTGTTTTTTTTTCTGAAATGATTCCCTTGCTATCAAACATGAGCTAAGATTTTGACAAGTGCTCCTAATCTAACTTGTCTGCAATGTTTCATACCAGTGCCCAGCCACACAGTCTGGGACACTTAAG
>NW_006326169.1:0-299 GCF_000327345.1 Myotis davidii
AAATAAATAAATAAATAAAATAATTAGCTTCCCTTTGGTGGGGGAGGGCTTTGGATATAAGGAGAAAAATAGGTGGAAGGAAATATATCTATAGAAAAGTGATTTTTAAACTTCTTGGCTAATTCTATTTAGCCCAGTTCTTATAACCGTAAAGTTATCTTTAATGCATAATCCAAATTGCCCTCCTCCTATCAAAAAATGTTTCCACTCTCCTGTCCACAGTGGAAAAGGGGGCAGACTTTGAGAGTTCCTTCTCTTTCATTATGGCCTCTAGTAAGAATATAGGGTTTAAATTTAAT
>NW_006326170.1:0-299 GCF_000327345.1 Myotis davidii
GTAATACGTTTGTTCTAAACCTGGACTTGAGGAAAAATTAAGGCCTAGCCCTACTTTTTCATTGAAATCATTAACAGTATGTGTATTTTATTAATAAAGGTTTAAAAATAGCTAGAGTTTAATAAAAAGAATATATCATATCTGTAGGTATTCACCTGGAAGAATATCTGATTTTGGTTGAGTAAAGAAAATATGTATAGTATTTATCTGAAAGCCAGGCATTGATATTGAGTATGTATAGGAAAAGGTGTAGAAGGTAAACAAGGTGTAACTCTTGTTTAACCTGTGTGTTCAACTAA
>NW_006326171.1:0-299 GCF_000327345.1 Myotis davidii
TTTCTGGTCACTAAGCCATTTCATACTGATATTTTTGATTCACTCTTTTTTGCTGAAAGAAAAAAAGACCTCTCCAATACTGTTAACAGAATCTTGCTGTAGGTATAATTTCTGTAATTCTTCAGGGTTCAAGTTTTATTGAACTGCATGCATTGGTATGATCCTTTAACTTTAAACAGACCTTTGTCCTTAGAACAGCTGTCTCTATGAATATTTTATTAGTGAATGTTTACTAGTAACACTTTTCTAATTCTCCTTTTATTTTAAACAACTTCACTGGTTCTCCTTTGTTACTGGAT
>NW_006326172.1:0-299 GCF_000327345.1 Myotis davidii
CATTTAAGAAAGAATATTTGTAGATATGACAAGAGTGTCATTATACCCCAAAATGTGTGCATATGTGTTTTTGTATATTTGTACAATAATTTCTAATATACAGTTTGCATTTCAGATTTGCCAAATTGTTCTAATTATGTTTCTTACAGCTTTTTTTGAATCCAGTATCCAATTATGAATCACATTTTGTTGTCATATGTCTCCAGTCTCCTTTAATTTAGGGTAATTTCTCTGCTAAAAAAGAAGATACATGTCTTCTGTGACACTGACATTTACTGCATGAATTGTTGGTGATTTTC
>NW_006326173.1:0-299 GCF_000327345.1 Myotis davidii
TCTAGGCTCTTTCTAGAATTTCTTAATTATATTTTTGCAACATCTGTGGCTCTCCCCCTTTACCTCTCCATCCTCAGTTACATAGAAGCGAATACATTCAAATCTTTAGGTGTTTTTTTTTTGTGTGTGTGGTAAATAGCTTAATTTTTCTAAATAATGTGCTCCTACTGCTATTTCTTAAAATATCAACTTTAGACATTATGTGACCACTTTCTTTTACGGTTAATGAGGATTTCACTTTACCTTCCTTCCTTTTCTTTTATAACAATATATTGCAATTTTGGTTAAAGTAAATAGCC
>NW_006326174.1:0-299 GCF_000327345.1 Myotis davidii
AAAAAGTAGGTTCCCAATAAATATTTTGTGAATAAGTATATGAGTTCTCATCTAATAATGCCATCTATGGCATATAATAGGTGGTTTTACACATATGCAAACACACACATATCTCTTAAGTAAATATATAAATTAAACAGGCTCAAATGTGTTAAGTAAGTGAATTTATAAATGAATTATTTAGGATACTATGTAGTACAGTGGGATGAAGATGAATATTCCAGTCAGGCAGGTTAGGATTAACTGCAGTTCTTCAACTAACTAACTGTCCGAGTTTGGGCAAGTTACCTGACCTCTCT
>NW_006326175.1:0-299 GCF_000327345.1 Myotis davidii
CCTATAGATTTTATGTAATCTCAATAATATGTCAATAGACTATTTCTTGAATGAGTAAAGCTCATTCTGGGGAACCATAAAGCTGCATTAATTGAAGTAATTTGGTCCTGGTGCATAAAACAGACAGAAAAGAGTAGTTAAGTCTAGAAATGGATCTAAATACCTATGAAAATGTATTACGTGACAGGTTTCAATCGGTGGAGAAAAATACATTATTTTCAATAAAAAGTATATATAAATGCCTTCTCCATTTGCAATGGCCCAACTGCACCTTAACCCTGCAGATATAGATATAGATA
>NW_006326176.1:0-299 GCF_000327345.1 Myotis davidii
GGCAGCTTTATTTTCCCAGATGTGCTGTTTGTTCTCAGGGGAGTTATGAGTAATTAACTCGTAAAAGAAGTGTCCACATGAATGAACAACTGCAGAGCACCTGTTGTCAACAGCTGATTTTTGTCTCCTCGCTGAAATTATAAAGAGCTTGAGCATATGAGACCGGGTTTTCTTCTCTTAAAAAACTGGTGACCCCTACAGGTTTAGGTTCACACCGAAAACAACTGTGAATAGAGACTGGATGGTAAAGCTTGTCTTTATAGCTAATGAGAGTGTCAAGAGTTCAGACAAACATCAGC
>NW_006326177.1:0-299 GCF_000327345.1 Myotis davidii
AACCATAACTTCTATATATCCAAAACTGAAACACTGTACCCATCAAACAACAACTCTCTATATCCCTCTCTCCCCAACTATGGCAATGGCTAGTCAGTTTTCTATGAATTTGACTATTTTTAGGTACCTCATAGAAGTGGGATCCCTTCTGGCTTATTTCACTTTGCATAATGATTTTAAAGTTCATCTACCTTGTAGCATGTATCACAAGTTTATTTCTTTTTATAGTTGAACTAGAGGCCCAGGACACAAAAATTTCTACACTCGGAGGGTTCCCTCAGCCCAGCCTGTGCCCTCTC
>NW_006326178.1:0-299 GCF_000327345.1 Myotis davidii
TCATTGAAATTAAGAACTTCTGCTCTTTGAAAGGCACTGCTTAGAGAATAAAAAGACAAGCCACAGACGGTGAGAAAATATTTGCAAATCTGATAAAGGGCTTGTATCCAGAATATATAAAGAACTCTCAAAACTTAATAATAAGTGAACGACCCAACTTAAAAAAGAGCCAAAGATTTAAACGGGTGCTTCACCAAAGAACACATACAGGTGGCAAATGAGCACATGGAAACATGCTAACCATCATCAGTCAGTAGGTAAATGCAAATGAAATCCACTATGAGACGCCACTGTGCCCC
>NW_006326179.1:0-299 GCF_000327345.1 Myotis davidii
TTCCTGTACCTGGGAGCTGCCCCTCACTTACCCTGGCATAGACAGTGCCTCCAATCCAGACATTGCCATAGAAGTTATTGCCGGAGATCTGGATATTCCTGTTGGTTTGCTTGTTGTGGATAGAGGCCAGGGTACCACGGTAGCAATTCCTGCAGGTGTTCTGCAGAAAAAAGAGGTGGAGAAGAAAATTCCCTGGGTTTTCTCCCCCCTCATGTTTCTGAGTCTCCAGGAGAGAGTTCTCCATCCCTTGTCAGGTCAGAAATCTGGGATCTACTTGCTCCTTCAATTCCATCTCTTGC
>NW_006326180.1:0-299 GCF_000327345.1 Myotis davidii
TGCAGTTTGAAAGGTGCTTGTGATCTACTTAGGCATCAGTGCCACCTCTTCCCTGCCTCCACCGGCTTGTCTGATCACCCCTGGGGGTGGGGCAAAGGCCCCAGCTTCTCCAATTATGCCTGGGGGGCGGGGCAAAGCCCCCCCCCCTTCCCTGATCATGCCTGGGGGCCGGGCAAAGGGCCCTACTTCTCACATCACACCTGGGAGCCGGGCAAAGCTCCCCGTTTCCCTATCATGCCTGAGGATGGGGCAAAGGCCCCCACTTCTCTGATTATGCCTGGGGGCCTGGGCAAAGCCCC
>NW_006326181.1:0-299 GCF_000327345.1 Myotis davidii
CAGAAAATATCACGGATTAAAATAAGTTGTGAAGCTTAAAAGTTATCATGGTCTTACAGAAGATTTCTAATCAGCAGGCAATGAATGGAACAGCACCTTAATAATGCTCATGGAAAAATCATGGTTGACCTAAAATTTCATACCCACGTAAAGTACCATCCAAGATACAATGCAGAGTAAAGGCATGTTTGGCATCAAACAGTTAAAACAATGTATCACCCACAGACCCAAAATTTCTCACTAAAAGGACTTTTAAAAGATAACGATCAACTAGAGCAGCGGTTCTCAACCTGTGGGTT
>NW_006326182.1:0-299 GCF_000327345.1 Myotis davidii
AATGTGCCTTTAGCCTCAGCCATGAGGCAGGAGGCCTTAAGGAGGATAATAAGCTCTGAATGTCTCTTTAATAAACCTTGCCTTAAACTCAGAGTAAGTAGCTGCCTCCTCCAAAGACATAACCTTCTAAATAACTCCTACTCAGTGATCTACATTCTGATACCGAGGAAGGGCAGTCTCTAAGTGCAGAGCACGGTATATCTCCATTGTGTGTTGTTTAAATGTCTTAAATCTTTCTAATTTTTGTTCCCTTTGACTTATCAATAATTGGGAAAAGTATGTTGAGGGCTCTTCACACA
>NW_006326183.1:0-299 GCF_000327345.1 Myotis davidii
AAATGTGACTGAATCCTATTCATTTCGTAGAATTGCAGAATGGAGGTGTTAGAAAGGTGTTATCTGGCCCAGTTTCCCCTCCAAGAGTTACTTGGCAAATATTAAAATAAACCCCAAATTTAACTTTCCCCCCTATATGAGAACTAAAGTGTCTTTTAAAGAAATGGGAAGTCTGCTTGAATCAGAATGAAATATACAAGTTTCTAAACACTAAAGTGTTTAAATACTTTCAGAACCAAATTATGATCTGATAATTCATTTGGTTTAAATTCTGTTTGGGAAACAATTCCTTTCACCTT
>NW_006326184.1:0-299 GCF_000327345.1 Myotis davidii
CCAGGTGTCCTCCCCATTTAGGGGGGGAACTCCGTGTGCGTTTTTTGGGGGGGGCGAGGGCGGTCCCTCTGTTTCTGCAGAACTGACGTCTCCCGTCCAAACACCAGCTGCCCTGGTTCTTGTTTGTGTCTCTCGAGGGCCCCTGGCCGGTTCCGTCCACACCTCGGGGAGCCGGGACCCCTCTCGGTTCCTCCTTTGGGCTCCGGGTTCGGGCGCCAAAAGGGGATGTGTGTGTGCGTGGGGAGGGGGTGACATTTCTAGCAGAAATCACGCTGGGTTTTTTCTGTGTATTTTTTTTT
>NW_006326185.1:0-299 GCF_000327345.1 Myotis davidii
GTCAGATCCGCCACGGCAATCCTGGGGATGGGCCAGAGGCTCTGAGCCCGGCCCTGTGGAAAGACTCAGGAGAGGAGATGGGCTTCAAGAAGCAGAAGGAGGCACAGCCAATCCTCCCTGTGCAGAGGCTGAAGGTGACTCAGTGGGAAGGAGGCCGTCCCCAGGACTAACCTGGGGCCATGAGCTGAGGATGAGGGCCTCACTGGGAAGAAGCCTGGGTCCCTGACTCTCTCCATCCAGGAACACTTTGTTTGGGGTGGGGGGTCATCCCTCTTGTGTGTCCTGAGCAGGTCATCCCT
>NW_006326186.1:0-299 GCF_000327345.1 Myotis davidii
TTCTCAAGGACTTGAGAGCCATCCTTTTGTGATATAATCATCAAGAAAGGTATCACCCCTATTTCCCAGCCTCTGTGGGGAGGTACTTACTACCAATTTGTAAAAATGATGGCCTAATCACATTTACCTCCTTCCTTATATGTTCTGCAAAACTTTTTCAGTGTCTCATCCTGGTGCTAAAATTCTTCTGCCTTTTGTTTGAAAGGGGTTGAGTTTAATCTGTCACTCCTAATACAATACTCTTAAATAAATTCTTATTATTTTAAACAAGTGTCCATTACAAATCATTCTTTGATAAT
>NW_006326187.1:0-299 GCF_000327345.1 Myotis davidii
CTGAGCTACCCAGCCAGGGCACTGTTGACATTTTGGACCCAAATAATCCTTTGTTTTGAGGGACACATTGTAGGATGTTTAGCAATATCTCAGCCTCTACCCACTAGATGCCAGTAGTACCCACTGAGTTCTGACAATCAGAAATGTCTCCAGACATTTCCAAATGTTTATGGGATGTAAGTGGGGGTTAAAAATCACTGCCCATTGAGACTCATTGTTCTATATCATACTGCCTCAGCAGCTTTTTCTAAAATTTTATTCTTTTCTTTTTAATATGTTTTTATTGATTTGAGAGAGAG
>NW_006326188.1:0-299 GCF_000327345.1 Myotis davidii
GATTTCACTTATATGTGGAATCTAGAAAACAAAGTAAATGACAAAACAAAAACTAGACTCATAGATACAGACAACAGGGTGATGGTAGCCAGATGGGAAGGGATTAAGAAGTAGAAATTAGCAGTTACAAAATAGTCACGGGGAATGTAAAGCACAGCATGGGAAATATAGTAAAAAATATTGTATTGACTATGTATGGTGTCAGATGTGTTCAAAACTTATGAGGGACAGATTCTAAAATGGCAGCAGAGTAAGTGGATGCTCATGGACACAAAGCCAGGACCAAACTGGAAATACAA
>NW_006326189.1:0-299 GCF_000327345.1 Myotis davidii
GCAACAAACAAATTGAAATTAAAAACAATACAATTTTCAATAGCAACAAAAATTACTAAATACTTATGGTTCACTTTGACAGAGATGTGCGAAACCTATACACTGAAAAATACAGTCAGTCTGAAAGAAATGAAGGGAAACCCAAATGGATCTATAGAGTCAATGCTACCTCAATCAAAATCCCAAAAAGATATTGTAGGAATTGGAAACCTGATTCCAAAATTCATAAATGGAAAAATGTTGTCTTGAACTTCATCAACATTAAGAACTTTTGGCCAAAACCGGTTTGGCTCAGTGGA
>NW_006326190.1:0-299 GCF_000327345.1 Myotis davidii
TCTGGATGTGTTGAATCTGGGGTGGTCAAAGATCTAGAACCAGAAGGGCTCATGTAGCTGGTGTAGAGAAGGCACACCGAGCCAGAGAGGACAAACAGTGAGTGGACCAGGACACTGCTTTGATTATTGATAATAAATGTTACACTGTATCCATTTCATTAAGTGCAGTAAATCTCCTTTTCCTTAAAGGGCAGTAATGTTGGGAGATTATTCAGCTTCTAGCAGACATAGAAAGAGAGCCACTCTATACAGTTTAGGATGAGGAATCATTTTTTTATTTTTTAAATCCTCACCTGAGG
>NW_006326191.1:0-299 GCF_000327345.1 Myotis davidii
CCAGGGTCCTAGCAGGAAATTGATAATTATTCAGATTAGAATAACTTTAAAATGGTTTAATAAAGGCATGGGAAGTGCATAAAGTGTGTAAGGACACTGCTGGGGAGAGTGCTGAACCTCTTGTCAACAGCTGGAGGCCTAAAGGATTAGGAAAGGGGAAGGTTGCTAGAACCTAGAAGGAGAAAGTCCTATAAAGAGGTCAACTTCTGAGGGAATTAGACCTTCATTGGAGAAAGGAAGTCATCCCAAGGTGAACTCACATGGAGGGAACTGGAGGATAAATACCCTTACTGTCTTTT
>NW_006326192.1:0-299 GCF_000327345.1 Myotis davidii
AGGGATTAATATCCAAAATTTATAAGGAACTTAACTCAATAGCAAGAAAACAACTCAATTAAAATGGGCAAAGGGCACTAGAAGACATTTCTCAAAAGACATACAAATAGCCACCAGATGTGTGAAAAGGTATTCAATATTAATAATTATCAGGGAAATGAAAATCAAAGCCACAATGAGACATCACCTCATACCTGTTAGGATGGCTATTATGGAAAAGACAAAGCTAACAAATGTTGGAGACAAAAGGAAACCTTCATGCACTATTGGTGAAAATGTAACTACATCCATCATGAAAA
>NW_006326193.1:0-299 GCF_000327345.1 Myotis davidii
AAAAGGGAGGATGGACTAAAGACTATTCAGTAATCCAGGTGAGAGGCAGTTGCATTCACAGGGTGGTAGCAAGGACATAGAAGGACATGGATAGTGGAGACATTCTCGAACAAAGAAGGCTGGCCAATGGACTAAACATAGGACAAGAAGAAAAGAGAAATTAAAGATGAATCCTAGTTTTAGGCTCAGAAAATTGGTAGATGGGGGTGCCATTGGCATTATGGAAGTTTCTTAAGGGAGGAAATGTATGTGTGATGACATGGCATGAAATTCCATTTGTGTGTGTGTGTGTGTGTGTG
>NW_006326194.1:0-299 GCF_000327345.1 Myotis davidii
AGAGCAGAATCCCAACATTTCTTGCAATACTGTCCAGTAGACTTCCTGCAGTGGTTGAAATTGTCTCTATCTGTGCTGTCCAATATGGTAACCATCCTTTCAAACTCTTCTGTGATTTATCAACTAAATGTATGTGATATTCTGAGTCCACTGATGTCATTATAACCATTTTCAAGGCATGTTCACTGGTAGATTCCATCTCAGAAAACCACTTTCTTTGCTCATCCATAAGAAGTAACTCCTCTTTCATCAAAGTTTTATCATGAGATTATAGTAGTTCAGTCACATCTTCAAGTTCC
>NW_006326195.1:0-299 GCF_000327345.1 Myotis davidii
AAAAAGGTCCCAAAATACTATCCCAATTCTAATATATGTAAACATGTATGCAAAAAGAATAATAAGACAGTCTGGCAGGAATGTACAGAAATGAGATGAGAATGTCCTCTCTTAAAATCTTAACCATTTCAGATCCATGGGTGTTTTCTAGTTTTTCTGCATGTTTTAAATCTTCTACAATGATATGTATAATTAACACTCAAGATAAAAAATAATTATGTTACTTAAAAAACTAGACCCCAACAGGCAACATGGATTAAAAATTATAAACTACCTAGAGGCCCGATGCACAAAATTTG
>NW_006326196.1:0-299 GCF_000327345.1 Myotis davidii
TTAACCTAAAATAAAAAGGTGATTATGCTTCCATTTCCTAATTGCAAGTGCACTATTTTGTGCTGTCTAAGACAAAGATCCATGAATTCTGTAAGTTTCCTGGTATCTGAAAAATTTTGTTTTGTGAAACATATTATTCATCTAAATAATTTAAGCTTTCAAGGAATCATGTGTATGTTCTAAAAGAGCATATATATCCATATTCTGAGTTTTGTTGAATACTTACTACATACCAAATCACTATGTTAAATATTTTACATGAATTTTCTCCATTATCCCTCATAAAACAATGTGATGTA
>NW_006326197.1:0-299 GCF_000327345.1 Myotis davidii
ACCATCAAAAACCTACTAAGTGTAAGTAAATATAGGGAGAAACTGAAACCCTTGCTATAATGTGGATGGACTATGTAAAATGCACAACTGCTATGAAAAAAAAAATTAACAGAATTACCATATTACCCAGCAATTTCACTTTTGTTATATATATATATGAAAATTCAAAGAAGACTCAACGAAATCATTATACGACTGTTGTTCATTGCAGCATTCTTACCAATATACAAGAGATAAAAGCAAACCAAATTTTGATTCATAGTTGAATACCATAAGTTATACACATAAAATGGAATATG
>NW_006326198.1:0-299 GCF_000327345.1 Myotis davidii
CAAAATGTTACAAGAAAATCTTTTAATATTAAATTAATGGATGTTGTATTAGGAATTGTTAAAGAAATTTCTTTTAAATCATTTTTTAAATATTCTGAATTAGTTTATAGTTTTGTTATTAGGTTAAAGAAAAATCATAATATTAATAATTATTATAATTATAATTTTAATGAAAATTCAGTTGTATTAATTGATAAAAATTTTAATCCATTAGGTACTAGGATTTTTGGTTTAGTTCAGGAAGATTTAAAAAATAATAATTATTTAAAGTTAAATTCTTTAATGTTAAATACTATTTA
>NW_006326199.1:0-299 GCF_000327345.1 Myotis davidii
AAATTTTTCCATTTTCTTTAAGATAACCCTTTTGATTTCAGGATATAACTGCACCCACATTTTCATGGACCAATGTCAAGTATAAGCATATGGGCTTTAAAATGTCTATATAATTCTCTAGACATTATGGTGTAATTAAAATCTGGAAGGAGAAGTGATTGAGAGCTCCCAGTAATTTGTTGTGTTGCTCTAGGATCAGAATCTAAAATTTAAAAACCACAGAAAATTCCATAGGTAGCATGTGTCCAATGCATGTACAATGGAAACCACAGAATTAGTTTCCCAGCTAGAGAATCTTA
>NW_006326200.1:0-302 GCF_000327345.1 Myotis davidii
CCTAGCCAGGTTCTAGCCAGGTGCTTCAGCGGCCTCTATGACCCCAGACAGGGTCTTTGCGAGATCTCTCCCCTGAAAGCTCCCAAGGAGAGCGACGAAGACGACAAAGCTCCCAGGGCTGAGAAGCTCTGCAAACTAAGGCCCTGGGCTGGACTCACCTTGCAGCCCTTTTATAGCCCCAGAGTGTGATGGGAGGAGCCAGAGACCCACCAATCAGCCGGCCCCAGGACTGAATCATCGTCACCCATTGGGGGTCAAGTTTAGGGTGTGGGCACTCATGCCCCAGGCTAGCCCCCCCCCCC
>NW_006326201.1:0-299 GCF_000327345.1 Myotis davidii
CAACATTCCTAAGCATCATGGAGAGGCTGTTGAGAGCAGCTGGATAGTCCTTCTCTTCAAGGGTCCCCATCAGTTCCAAACCTAAATCAGTTCATTGAACTATGAACTTGTGTGAGGAGTCGGTTCTCTCTGTGGTTTGGAGTCTCAGCACTCCTGGGACCAAGGGTGGGCACCGCAGGGATCTCTGCTCTGGGAGCTCAGGTTCATGGGGAGGACACTGCCCCCTGATGGAACGCAGGAGTGGTGCGGCTGGCAGGGACCTCTCAGACCTAATGTTTCTGTTAGAGACCAGGGAGGCT
>NW_006326202.1:0-299 GCF_000327345.1 Myotis davidii
GAAACCCACACCTGAAACTTATATGATCATGTTAACCATAAATTTAATAAAAAAGGGAAACATTCAAAATACTAATTTCAATTTATTCACTAGATCATCCATATAAATAATAATGCCTACTTGTTCGGGCAAAGAATATACTTTCCTACTTCGAAAGGAATCTTACTGCTCATTTAACGAAATAGTTTCATATACATCTTATTGCACAGTAGGCATTGTTCTAAGTCATGTGTACAAAAAGTCACTCACTTAAACCCTACAGCAGCTCTGTAAAACAGATATACTTATTATTCCCAACT
>NW_006326203.1:0-299 GCF_000327345.1 Myotis davidii
GTAGAGGAGGGCAATGTGGGGACAAAGAGGGACATCTGTGGTCATCTCAACAATAAAAATTTTTAAAAAAACAAAAAACAGGAAGAGGGGTGAAGAGGGGGAAGATCCAACTACTTATAAAGCTACCTTAATTGATTAGATTTAGACTACAGAAATACCCCTATATTCTAACAAGACAAAAAACAAGATTAATAAAAGGGAAAATTTTACTAGAACTACTATCTTACATTGTTACAAAAGCCAGCCCAACTCTAAATAATAATCTTTCTGACTCTAGTAACTTTAGACAAAGGTAAAAG
>NW_006326204.1:0-299 GCF_000327345.1 Myotis davidii
AGATAGATAGATAGATAGATAGATAAAGAAGAGGGAAGGCCTGAGACTGGTCTCCAGGCACTGCTACCAAACAAAAGATTGTGAATAGATTTTGTTTAGGAATGTTCTGAGTCTGTTTCCTCACCTGCTAAATGGGTCAGTGAGTTTGTCTTGCTCACCAGTCAAGGTTATTTTGTAGCCCTAATGAAATAATGCTGGTCCTAGGCACAGTGAAGCAGGTATGTTCAATGACTTTGGGGGAAAAGGGATTTTCTTAACTCATGTACACTATCTATCCTAGAATCAAAATAATTCAGGGG
>NW_006326205.1:0-299 GCF_000327345.1 Myotis davidii
TAAAATAACTGGTTTTAAGCATTCTTGAAGGCAACTTTTCATAATTTTTAACTTCATCTACCACTTTTCCCATACCCATTGTTATACCACTTTGGTCTACTAGCCATAATCTCTTATCTATGGTTCTAAAACATGTTCCTTATCTTCTGGCTTCTACTCCTGCTGTCTTCCAATCAATTCTCCACTCAGTAGTTAGAAAGAGCTTCTGAAAGCATTAATACAATCACCATCAAGTTAACATAAAGCTTAAAACCCTCCAGGTACTCTCCACTGTTATAAGAAGAAATCCACATGGCCTA
>NW_006326206.1:0-299 GCF_000327345.1 Myotis davidii
GAGACCTTCCCCAGGTAGACTCATGCCCACTGGGCCTGTTTCCCAGATGGAGATGCAGCCTGGATTTCCCAGGCCCACACCGGGACCTCCCCTCCCCTCCCAGCAGCAACCCCAGTCATCTCTCCTTTCTCAGAGCCATTCTTATCCGGCTTCCCTCACTCTATTCCCAGGACGCCGGCCCCTGGGGGTGCTCACCAGGTCCCTCTGCGGGAGGAGGATCCTCTTCTCCATAGACTGAGCCAGCAGAACATGTTGGATGTCACTCAGCACTGGGGACAGGGGGACATTTGGGGAAAGAG
>NW_006326207.1:0-299 GCF_000327345.1 Myotis davidii
AAAGGAATGCACATTAACAGCAGGTATGCCTTCTTAATTTGGGAAACATACTTGTGTGACTCCTCTGGTGGCTCAGGAATGTTTGAGATGAGACGAGTGAAAAGATAGTCATGGTTTTAGTGGCATAATGTATGGTTATGACGTTCAGGAACCCATTGAGTATGCTGATTCTTGTGGCAGATATTGTTCTGTACTTCTCAGGATGGCTCAAATATACATTTCCTCTATTTTTGTTTCTCTTAGAATACTGTTTTCCCAGATTTCAATAATGGTTGCACAGAATGGGTGCTCAAAAAAAA
>NW_006326208.1:0-299 GCF_000327345.1 Myotis davidii
CCCAGCACAATAGAGTTCCTGGTATTTAATAGGCACTCCAGACACATTTTTGGAAACACACATGTAATATTTTTGACTTTAGATCACAAATTCCTTGATAGTTAGTCTTTCTCATGTTTCTTCAAATACTCAGTGTTCCTTGAGCATTTATTATGTGCAAGACACTCTAATTACAAAACTTTCACTTCACTTGGGCTGAATACAAAGCTTTAGTCAAAGTGTTTTCTTTTTGCTGGATTGCTTTGTTGGGTAACCATTCAAGCATAAAAAAATTCTTCTTGCCGAAACCGGTTTGGCTC
>NW_006326209.1:0-299 GCF_000327345.1 Myotis davidii
TCAACCACTGAGCCATACCAGCTGGGCAAGAATTAGTCATTTTAATAGCATTTATTTACTCTTTTGACTAAGACTATTATTTCTTGTTTTTAAATCTAAATTGTAGAGGTCTGTAAGATTCAGTCTCAGAGACTGTGCAAGGTAAATAAACGCAATCCAACAAAAATAAATTAAAAAAACATAAAAATAAAAAACTAATTGCAAAATATTATCAAACATTTACTTTCATTGTTTTAAAATATGGCAAGAGACACAAATATGTCATTTAAGAATATATAAACTATTTCCTCTTTTAAAAA
>NW_006326210.1:0-299 GCF_000327345.1 Myotis davidii
AGAGAGACACTTATTTTAAGAAATTGACTCATGCCATTGTGTGAGCTACTAAGCCTGCAGGGCAAGTGTGGGACCCAGGGAAGAGTTGATGTGACTGGCATGAGTCCAAAGGTCGTCTGAAGACATTATTTCCTCTTTTGGGAGGGACCTCAGTCTTTTTCTCTTAAGGCCTCAACTGATTGAAGGAGGCCCACCATCATTTGGAAGATAATCATCTTTTCTCTAAGTCTATTGAGTTAAATGTTAATCACATCTAAAATGTAACCTTTAAAGAAACATCTAGACCAGTGATAGCGAAC
>NW_006326211.1:0-299 GCF_000327345.1 Myotis davidii
TCCAACTAACTGAGCTACCTGGCCAGGGCAAGAAATATCTTTAGTAGGATGACTCAACCTTATCATTTTTTCCTCGGGAAGGCAGAGTTTTAAACAAGTATGTAATACAGTCTCATGAAAATACTGTGATAATACCCAGGTTCAAAGGTACTTATCACCAGAAAAAGGGCTTATATACCTAGATGTTTTTACTTTTAGACATATTTTATTTCATCACTATAACATATCAGCCACAATAAGGTATACTGAAGCGTGGAAGGCCATCATGTTATATAAAACTAGAGGCCTGGTGCACGAAT
>NW_006326212.1:0-299 GCF_000327345.1 Myotis davidii
GGTGGCATTTATGGCTCTAAGATCTTGCAAAAGCCTCCTCTTGCCTGATTTCTTTCTTATGACAGAAGGGAAGGGGGTGCTGATCTTATCCCTACAATAGGAAAGTGTGTGTGGGGGGGAAGGGGGAGCAGGATTGGGCTGAGGAATCTTCAGATCGGTATGTAGATCTGACAAAGTCTTGGCCAATATAAAAGCGGGCTTTGGGGCAAAAGGCAAAGAGAAGTTCTGTGTTATGCACACAGGCCTAGCCTTGGTACCCCTGCCATGCTTAGTTACTGGCTGGGGCATGACTTTGTGGA
>NW_006326213.1:0-299 GCF_000327345.1 Myotis davidii
AGAAGTCAAGTATTCACAAAAATGATGAATTCATTCTATTAACAGTAATTTATTGAGCCCCTACTTTGCATGCCAGAAACCGTTCTGGGTGCTAACGATATAGCTGTTGGAGCTCGCAGGGTTGTGAGAGGAGATTAAAACTAACAATAAATATAGCATGCCAGGTAGCAGTGAGGGCTACTAAGTAAGGCAAAGAGGGTAAGAGAGTAAGGCTGAAACTTGGAGGAATGAATGTCTGCTATTTTAGATCAGTAGCCAGAGAAGGGCTCTGTGATGAAGTGACATTTGAGAAGAAGCTG
>NW_006326214.1:0-299 GCF_000327345.1 Myotis davidii
GTACAGATATATACCTGCTATGTTTAGTGTCTGGCTTTTCCTTAACAAAACATACATCTGAAAGCAGGGGCCATGTCTGTGTCATTTGTGACACATTGCCTGAGGCTGGGTCAGTGCCAGCAGAGAGGAGGTACTCAGGAAGTTAAGGAATCCGTGCCCTCATACTGTCAGTCAACAGAGGCTTTCTGAGCATCCAGTCTGCTTGTCTCTATCAACAGGGAGGAAACTGAGTATCCTGCACAGTCTGGTGGGGGCAGGTGGACCTGAGAACCAATAACTCTTATTTAAAAAATATATAT
>NW_006326215.1:0-299 GCF_000327345.1 Myotis davidii
TGGCTCCCAGTGGCTTTCAGAGGATGGGTTATCATGAATCGCGATGACTGCGGGAGTGAAGGTCATGGTCTCTACAGATCAGCTAGTGCTAAGATACAGTTTTTTGATCACTGCATCTCTTCATGAAGTCAGCCATGGCATCGCCTCACCTGGTGTCATAACTTTTCTGGGTCTGGAGCAGAAACACAACTGAGGCCTGGAAGTTATCTCCCTCTGTGGTCACTAGACCACACACATGCTTGTCCTGGAGACTTAATGATTAAGGGAATGGATGTGCAAGGGAGAAAGAGGCAGGTAAG
>NW_006326216.1:0-299 GCF_000327345.1 Myotis davidii
AGAGAGAGAGAGAGGGAGAGAGCAAAATAAGTGATCTTTGACTGGATTCTGAATCTCAAAATAAATACATAAATGAATAAAACAGCCATAGAATAAATTATTGAGAAAGTGGCCCTCACTTGAATGTGTACCATATATTTAATAATAATACGTCAATGTTATGTTTCTGCATCGAGATACTTAATTCTATTGCAGTTATGTGGGAGAATGTCCTCCTTAGGAGATCCAGGTTAACTTATTTAGGGCTGAAATGTCTTGATGTTTGCAAAGTAAATAAATAAACAAATAGAAAAGAGAGA
>NW_006326217.1:0-299 GCF_000327345.1 Myotis davidii
AGTTTTGATGCCGAGAAAATTCTGAGTGTGTGCGTGCGACGCGGGAGGGTTACCTGTCCCAGGGACCGCCAGTCCAGGCCAGCGCTGCCGATGTAGACGTGCTGCTTGTCCACGATCCAGAAGGAGGACTGCAGCCGGCCCTTGTTGTAGGCGGACATGTTCATGTAGGTCACCTCGGCCCCTAGGAGTTCAAGGAGATGCTGTCAGCCTCCGTGTCCAGGCCCCGAACGAGCCACCAGTCAGCCACCGCCCCAATCCTCGTGGGGTGCATGGACCCCAATTCAGGGAGAGGGGATCAT
>NW_006326218.1:0-299 GCF_000327345.1 Myotis davidii
TTTGCAATTGTGTAGTTTATGAGCACTCTATACTTTCTGCTCAATTTTACTGTGCACTAAAACTGCTCTATAAATATGGCTTATTAATTTTTGTTCAAAATAATGTACTCTCTGCATCTGCTATTAACACATACCAACATATTAATACAATTTTCAAGACAGTAACCTTGGAGTTTAAGATAAAACCCCAGTATTAGGAAGTGGGTATTATCCCTGCAATTGAGTGAAAGATGTGAAAAGACATAAATAACGCCAATACTTTTAAATGTATACCAGTGCAAGAAAATTACTGATAAATA
>NW_006326219.1:0-299 GCF_000327345.1 Myotis davidii
GTATGAGAATTTTGATTTGTGCAGGTATATAAGTAGAAAGTTTAGAGAGCTATGAAAATGCATAAATTGGGTTGAGGTGGGGAAAATTCATGGAATTAATGATCGAGCATTGAAATATAATTGAAATCTAGGTCATCAGGTGGTGGGATGTGTATACATGTATGTATGTATATATAAATATTACAGAGATGGAATTCTTATCATTTGATACAACATGGATGCACCTTGCAGGCATTACACTAAGTGAAAAAGATAAAGACAATCATTGTATGATAGCACTTATATTAGAATCTAAAAAA
>NW_006326220.1:0-299 GCF_000327345.1 Myotis davidii
AGGGTAGCCCAGGCCTAGGAGATGGGAGCCCCGAGGAAAGGGATTAATATGAGGTTCCCAGGCCTCCTCTGTCCGGTCCTGGTCCCTGGGGATATGACAGCTGACGTGTCCTGAGCCCTCCTCACCCACTAATCTAAGCCCAGGACGCGTCCTGTCTCATCCTTCCTCCTAACAACCTGATGAGGCAGGCCCTGCTAGTACCTGCCACTTTGCAGATGAGGAAACGAAGGGGGAGGGAGACTGAGTCACTCGCCGAAGGGGATGGTGCTGGGCGAGCCACCCAGGCCGCCAGAGGCCAG
>NW_006326221.1:0-299 GCF_000327345.1 Myotis davidii
TTAAATAATTTACTTGCTATCATAATATTTGAGTTATAATTACTTTTGATAAAAATTATGTTTTCATTGTGAGGTTTTTAAAGCTAACTTACCCTTAAAGAAACTGTTAGTCCAAGCTAATACTTAATATTGAGAGCTAGGAAATGGTGGTCTTAACCTCTATACTCTATAGTTAACTATAATCTGGGGATTGTTTGTGGAGTCATATAAATAATAGCGTATGGCTATTGTAAGATCACATGTTCACTATTTCATCGTAAAATTAATTATGCATGATCTTTTATGTTTAACAGGATGAA
>NW_006326222.1:0-299 GCF_000327345.1 Myotis davidii
TGACAAAGGAAACAGTAAATAATAAGACTAGAAATATCTTCCAGGGCTAGATTGTTAAAGGCCTTGTAAAACACATGTTTCTTAACATATGTCTTTTAGTTCAAAATTTGTCCCAAGAGCAATGGGGAGTTATTGAATGGCTTTAGGTAGGAAAGTGACATGATCGTATTTGCACTTTTAATAAAATCATCCCGTCTAGTGTGGGGAATAGACTGGAAGGAGGCAAGAATGGAGGCAAGGAGACCAGTTAGGAGGATATTGCAATAATCCAGGAAGGAGCTGATGATCCTTGTAGTTAA
>NW_006326223.1:0-299 GCF_000327345.1 Myotis davidii
GACAAATGCCATATGATTTCACTTATATGTGAAGTCTAAAAAAACCAAACTCAGATACAGAAAGTAAATTGATGGTTGTCAGATGGGAGAGTTGTTGATGGGATGGATGAAAAAAATGTAAAGGGATTAAGAAGTACAGATTGCCAGTTATAAAAACACTCAAGGAATGAAAAGTACAGCATAGGGAATCTAGTCAGTAATATTGCAATAACTATACATAGAGTCAAATAAACACTAGACTTATAGGAGTAATCACTTCATAATGCATATAAATGTCTAATCACTAGGTTGTACACCTG
>NW_006326224.1:0-299 GCF_000327345.1 Myotis davidii
AACTATTATTGAAGAACAAAACACTGGTTTGTGGAACAATGAGGGAGAGCCATGGGTTGCCAAAACTACTAAAAGTAGCTGGCCACACGAGCAAGTTCTGGCTCCAAATAGCTGGCCAGCAAGGTGTTAACTTGGAATTATCCTACTTCAGTTGTTATAATTCTGCAAGTGAAGCATAAATATTAAAGAGTTAGAAGAGCCCTATTGATTCTAAGGATACCTGTTTCAACCTCTCACAGTGAAATGTGTCCTTTTGATTATGCCCTTGACATACAGGGTGGGGAAAAAGTAGGTTTACA
>NW_006326225.1:0-299 GCF_000327345.1 Myotis davidii
GCTCTAGCCTCAGCTCCTGGTCAGAGTCTGGGAGCCTGTGGAGCCAGGCTGTGAGGAGCAGCGCTACATCGCCAGACTTACCCAAGTTCACCGGAGCTTCTGAAGTGTGGCAGTGCCAAGCGGTATGGGATGCTCTGAGCCTGTCCACCTTTTATACCTGCCCAAGGCCACTAGGTAGCCTAGGATTGGGGTGTCCTAATTAGTCCCTAGTTACAATAGGATCCAACTATTTTTCCTCAAATTTTAGGTTTTACTCATCCCCAGGCCTGGCAGCCACCCTCTTGGCATGGCGGAACTTG
>NW_006326226.1:0-299 GCF_000327345.1 Myotis davidii
AAGAGATTAATAAGCTGTTACCAGGAATAAATAAAGAAAGGATTGTGGTTTAATAAAGCAACTAGAGAGGATAATTTGAATCTAGGAAGAAATTTTTTTTTAGAAAGTGGATCTTTCATCTTATAATTAGAACTTAAGGCATATTGATCATGCTATTATTTTGGGAATTTTACCTTAGTTACAACTGTTCGATTTGAGTAAATGTTTATGCTGTGTAATTTTCATTGGTTTATCAATAATACAATATAACAAAATGCCTTTTTCAATTACTCTGATAATATAGGGTACACAGGTAGCTA
>NW_006326227.1:0-299 GCF_000327345.1 Myotis davidii
ATATGTAAGATGACATAAATCATGTAGAAGTATATTTTTAGTAAAAATGTTGGTTTCTTAGAAATTATATAGCTCAGATGAGGGCTGCTCATAGGCAAATGGTTGTGAAGGTTGATGAGTGTCTAATACTTTTGCACTTCCCCTTTTGCCTGATTGATCTCTTACTCTCCTGACCTGTGTCTACTCATTACTGGAAGCCAATCAGAGGTATGCCAAGATCTAAATCATTCCTCCTTTATCACCTCTCTTCAACAAGTCCATTTCCTCAAAATCATTGCAAGATAAAAGCAACTATATGG
>NW_006326228.1:0-299 GCF_000327345.1 Myotis davidii
AAAAAAACACTTTCACCAAAATGGTATATTTTAGATATTGCTCTGCACTTTGCTGTTTTTCAATGAATAACAAATCATGTCAATATAGATTCCTCATTCTTTTTTTCTTATTCACACACCCTAAAGTGTACCATTCAGTGGGTTTTTTGTATATTCACTACTAGCTAGTGCCAGAGCAATTTTATCAGCCCAAAAAGAAACTTCATAGCCATTAGCAATCATTTCCCATTCCTCCCTCCCACAAACCCCCAGTACTACCTATTTTTTGTCTCTATGGATTTGCCTATTCTAGACATTTC
>NW_006326229.1:0-299 GCF_000327345.1 Myotis davidii
GGGAAACTTATGAGACAGAAATTAGATGAATGGTTGCCCAGGGCTGAGGGCAAGGGAAGAGGGCAAGAGAGGATGATTGCTACAGGATATTGGGTTTCTTTTGGAGGTGAGAGGAATGTTCTAAAATTGGCTGTGTTGATGGTTGTGCATATCTGTGAACATACTAAAAACCATTGACTGCATAGTTAAAATAGGTGAACGATGCAGCATGTAAATTATATCTTAATAAAGCTGTTTTTTAAAAATCTGAGGGGAGCTGATCAGAATATGACTGACTACTGTCCCCTCCTCCTTATTAC
>NW_006326230.1:0-299 GCF_000327345.1 Myotis davidii
TATGTCAGCCATGTCTAGAAACGTGAATCCTGTCTTGAGTTGTATGTGTGTAGCCAATAATTCAGTACCATTTCTCCCTTTCCTTCTCAAGCTCTAACATTAACTTGGCAGAACCTGTGAAAAATGTCAATTTTCCTTTTGAGTCCTTCAGTTTTTCTTCTGAGAACTTACATCTCTAGAGTTACCTCCCAGATCTTTTATGCAGGCTATTCATCCTGTAGAGTCAGGACTATGCAGCACTCAGCGTGGCTCCAAGATCTGGAATGCTATTTCATTCCAAATATATGTTTCAGGGAAAG
>NW_006326231.1:0-299 GCF_000327345.1 Myotis davidii
TTTTCAGAGTTAGTATTCTTCTGATCTAGTCATTTCATTAGAATTATACTAGAACTTACTAGGTTATTCTAATACTAAATTCAAGGAATTTATCCTAAGCAAATTGTCCTTTTAAAAAAAATGCAAAGATATTCATCATAGTATTTTAAATATTTAAAAAATTTTAGGTGATAAGGCAAATATGATAAAACTACTCCGTGGGAATTTTTATACTATTTGAAATTCTATTTACAAAATGTGTTTATTAGCATGGAAAATGTTATGCTATAATGGAATTTGAAAGAAATCAAGGTTCAGAG
>NW_006326232.1:0-299 GCF_000327345.1 Myotis davidii
GGGGGCGGTGGAGGAGGAGAAAGAGGAAGAAGAAAAAGGAGGATATGCATAGGAAAACTGGAATTTTCTGAAATACACACTTGATCAATCCCATTTGGGATGGGAGAAAGCTGGTCCAGGAACCTAACTTTTCATTTTATGATCTTCAAAACTACTTGAAATTATAATCATAATTAACTTTATAATTACAGTTTTTAAAGTCTGTTGACCTAGATAGCCGTTCCTGCAGCCCCGAGTGGCACATGCTGAGACGTACTTTCCAGTTTAAGTCCCCAGTGGGGGGTGTGCAGGAGGCAGCT
>NW_006326233.1:0-299 GCF_000327345.1 Myotis davidii
GTATATATGTGTATATATATATATGTATATATACAGTCTATTTTTAAGCTGATAGACATTAAAGTTCAATTGCAATCTAAAAGTACTATATTTTTACTGCCTCCTCCACTCTTTGTTTTTGATGTCATGTATTATATCTTTTTGTTTTGTGTATCCTCTGATATTTTATTGTAGTTATAGTTAGTGTTCCTATTATTTTATAACTTTCAAATTAGCTTTTTAAGTGGTTGATTCACTGTGTTTATTGTATATTTATTTCTACCAGTGAGATTTTTCTTTTCTTTCCTGTATTTTCTTAT
>NW_006326234.1:0-299 GCF_000327345.1 Myotis davidii
CCTTTTTCCCCTGTTAAATATCCAGTCCATCATCATTCCAGTTGAAGTGCTAGATTGTTAGTTTTGCCTGCTCACTCCTAGAGTCACAAACCTTTCTCTTTAAACCTATGGCTTTGCATTCTTTTTCCATCGATATAAAATCTTTCTTGTGCAGGAGTCAGGGTAAAAATAAGAATATTTAAGAGGAAGGTAGTGAATAGGAGAATGAGAGTTCATGTTTAATGCATTTAATTCTTCAAAAATTGAAATATTTTTATATTTTATTTTAAAGAGTTACATAGGTATTATAAAATGCTACC
>NW_006326235.1:0-300 GCF_000327345.1 Myotis davidii
TCCGTTCTCTCCACATTTAACCAGAATGCCTCGATTGTGGAACATAACAGCATCAACACTGATCTGTATTTTGTACATGATGCTAACACCCACGTGGGAACTGAACTCTCTCCAATTGGATGACTGCAATATGCCATTACAGGCAACAATAGTTATCTTGAAAGTATTGATATATACGGTGTAATACGAACAGCACATAACTCCTTAAAGCCAAATCACAATCACTTTATTTATATGCAGGATAAATCCTTGTAACCAATGAGAAACCAAGAACTACTTAAATCATACAAACAGTACGCT
>NW_006326236.1:0-300 GCF_000327345.1 Myotis davidii
GTTGACTAATGAGTTTGCCGACCACTGTGCTAGCAGATCCCCTCACGGACACATGCCAAATATTTATGAGCAATTTTATGGGATTCCCATTCTTTTTGCAAGTGACAGAATTAATCTTCCCCTTATATAAAAATAGAAAAGCGAAGCACCAGGGAACCTACATTTTTCTCATTTCAGTTTTGGTCGACATCCCGGAAATTCTGATTGAATAACTGAAGTGACCCAACCTGTGAACCAGACAGAAACCCTCAACCTTCCACCCAGCAAAGCAGCTGGCTGGGCCTACAGCGCCACCTTGTG
>NW_006326237.1:0-299 GCF_000327345.1 Myotis davidii
CCACCTATTGACAAAACTCCATTCTTGACCAAACTACTCAGGCCCCTCTGATCTCTCTCTTCCCCCAGACCCTGCCTTTTGAGCTTTTTGTGTTTGTGTCTGACAAGTCAATTGAGCCAGAATCCCCCATCCTCAGTATCTGATCACCCTGCGTATCCAATCAGGGTCCTCATCCTCGCCCAAGGTGATGTCTGGTCAGCCAGGCCTGCCTTCAGCAACAATCCTATTAGATCCATTTAGCCATGATCTCCCCTGACCCTTGAGGTTTCTTCTGAGTAATTTTCTTTTTTTTCCTCTTT
>NW_006326238.1:0-300 GCF_000327345.1 Myotis davidii
CATACCTGCCACTTTTTCTCCGTTTCTTCTGTGAGATTCCTGGGAGTGTTCACCGAGGACAGGCCACATCCATGGGCCGTTTCTTTCTCGATCTTGACCTTATGTTTCTGGAGTAAGTCTCTCCCAGGCTCCTCTACAGAGCTGACTCACCTTCCAGACACCAGCTAGAGTTACCGGATTCCCTATTGCAAAGGCCTTGATGCCTTGACTCTGTTAGCTACACACTTAAAAGGAAAAACAATAAGGTATGAGCATAATGCGATGTGATTGACTTTTCAAAATCAGTGTACTTTTTAAAAA
>NW_006326239.1:0-300 GCF_000327345.1 Myotis davidii
GTTGTGTAAAGGGACAGTCCTGAGTGGAAAAGATAGATTGGGGCAAGAGCCAGAAAACAGGATTCCTGACTCCCGAACTCTGATTCCTACCCTTCCTAACAGGGCGACATCCCTCCGATGGAGCAGGCGCTGAGAGGCCGACCAAGTCAGCAGACAGAGGCAGTGGCTAAAGTATGTACGCAGAGCATGATTCACAGGAAGAACAAACAATAACTCGTCATTTAAAATAAATGAATCTGCAGGCTTTGGGGTCATTAATTAGCCTGACTCTGCAGGATGTGCTTGCTGAGATTTGTTTGG
>NW_006326240.1:0-299 GCF_000327345.1 Myotis davidii
GCCCTTGAAGGGAATCAAACCTGCGACCCTTCGGGCTATAGGCTGACACTCTACCATGCAGCCAAATCAGTCAGGGCTTCATTATTCTAAATTAAATATTCCTATATTATTTTTATACATAGAAGACAAAATACATTTTCAAAAAAGTACAAACACTAGGCTTATTTTGTAATCACTGGGATTTCTGAATTTTACACATTTCAGTTACTGTTGAATCTGAGAGGTCTTATAAAAGCTTCTCTTGTTTATAAAAACATCAGGGGAAAACAATTATCTATAATAATAAAAGTGTAATATGC
>NW_006326241.1:0-300 GCF_000327345.1 Myotis davidii
GTTTTCTCAGTAATTATGTTCTAAATGTAGCACTGGAAGTGCTTCTTCCAGACCAGAATTTTTGGGGACTTTCCCCCTGGATTTCTCTGTCAATTTGACTCAGTGCTCTTGAATAGGCATGAGGAATCACTTGGTCAATCTCTTTTCTACATGGTAATCCCCCTGAAAAAGTTGCTTGGGGAATGGGACCCCAGTTCCATTTGTCCACTGATGAGATAGCCATTGATATCACTTGAGCAATGTGCCCCTATCCTTTTATGAAAATTAAAATTATTTTTTATTCTTTATTTTTATTGATTT
>NW_006326242.1:0-300 GCF_000327345.1 Myotis davidii
TCCGCTTCTCCAGGTTGAGTCATTGAAGTCACATGTGTGGTGTATGTCGGGGGGCCTTGGTTGCCTGTGCGTATGTGTGCGCCCTGGTGGAGACCCCAGACTTCTCCATGAGAATCTTAGCCCAGCCCAGGCTGGCTCCTCATGCCGCCTGCTGTGGTGGACACGCCCTTTGGTATCGGCCACCCTGTGGCCTCTCTGTCCTCCAGGACCTGTCAGGGAATGTCACACCTCATGTCTGTCCATACTTACCAAACACTTAGCTGATGGACACCTGCCTACACGCAGGAATATTTCAAGAAA
>NW_006326243.1:0-300 GCF_000327345.1 Myotis davidii
CAACTGTGTTTAGTCTCTGAGTTCTTTCTGTGTCTGATTAACTTCAGCTTTCCTTCTGCTGTCTTTGTGACTTTTTAGATGATGCCAGTGTACTTTGTGATAAGGACAATATCAATCGGTATTTTAATAGGCCTTTAACAGAGTTTTGAACGGGAACTGTGTACTGCTCATACCCACGTAAGGTCATGGCCAAGGGAACCCAGAGAGAATTTCCAAAGGAAAAGGGAAACTCAGAGGGCAGGGGTCCGGGACATGGACACAGCCACACTCCCCCGGCCAGTGTGGCTCAGTGGTTGAGCA
>NW_006326244.1:0-299 GCF_000327345.1 Myotis davidii
TAATCACTCGGGCAGCTCTGAACAATTCTGAAATGCATGTCTACGAACGTGCAACAGCAAGCCAGAGACAGATACCATGTCCCACTCTGAAGGGATAGTGATCTGGCCCTGGCTCAGCCCATTTTAAGAGCTGATATAGCCATCTTAATAGTCTGAGTTTCCCTTACCACATATGTTGGCAATCAGCATAACAGAATTTCTGAAACATCTGCTGAATAAGCCCCAGTTTAAAAAACAGGCCATTGTCCATATAACAATTGATACTTCATAACTTCTGCTCAGTTATCACTTGTTGTCCT
>NW_006326245.1:0-300 GCF_000327345.1 Myotis davidii
ATAGGTTGTGTGGAGAAAGGACCTACTTTATATATGTCATGGGAAATGCATACAACTGGTTACCTAAGGGTTTATAAGGGGTCATATGTGAGTAGCTCTACAAGATTTAGGAAGATCTTTATATATAGAGGGCTAATATGCAAAGTGTCTTCTCAGGAGTTCCACCAAGAGAACCAGAGTTTGATCGCTCGCTATGACGTGCACAGACCACGACGGGGTGGTGCTGAGGGAGCGAGGGAAGGAAGAGATGGGGAGGTGGGGAATCTGATTGGCCTTGATTGCAGGCCAGGCCTAGGGACC
>NW_006326246.1:0-300 GCF_000327345.1 Myotis davidii
TTTGATGCAATAAAGTGAATAAATAAGAAAGTATAAATATTATTATAAACAAGTGTTTAACAGAGCTATACCTACAGGTATCCAAATTAACTAGTGTAATTTTAGCTTAAACTAATAGTGGAGAGAATAATTTTAGAAAAAAAAGTTGAAATTTATAAACAAAAAGTCTGGGTGAAAGTTTATTTAAAACATTTATTACTAAATATGAACTATTCTATAAAGTCCCATAAAATATAGTTTAAATAAACAAACATCCACTTTTGCTTTCTTTGTGAAATAAAGAAAATATTATACTCCAAA
>NW_006326247.1:0-300 GCF_000327345.1 Myotis davidii
ATGAATGCATAAATAAGTGGAACAACAAACCCAGGTCTCTCTCTCCTTTCATAAACAAACAGCAGATTGATTGTCTCATCAAAAAAATTAAATCTATACTCTCGCACAATCTATAATGTGTGACAATTTGGCCCTTGAACACTTCCTTGACCTCCTATCCAGTATCCCACCTGCTTACCAATGCCCTAGCACACTGGCCTGCACACTGGCCTTCTCTCTTCCTCGGCACACCAAGTTGGCCCTATTCTAGAGCCCTTCACTTGCTCTTCTCCCTCCCAGGAAAGTCTTCCCAGATCTCTC
>NW_006326248.1:0-300 GCF_000327345.1 Myotis davidii
TGGTCTTAACCCCACCTCCTTTTCATGGCTATGTCTAGTCACATTGTCCCACAGGATGCTGTCCTAACTGCATTATGTTCCATCCTGGCACATATATCTACCAAATGAAAAATAACTCAATTAAAGCCAGGCAAAAATCAGGAAACATGAAACCCTTTCATTGTAATTTTACCCCAGCACAGAGCACACAGCGGAGTTTTCCTGTCAATTCTGTGACTCCCAGATAGTTTTCCACTGCACTGCTCAGCTTTCAATCGGTGGGATAAATAGGAAGGAATAAGGGATGCCTAGAGTAGCAGG
>NW_006326249.1:0-300 GCF_000327345.1 Myotis davidii
CCACACAAATACTTCAACTAATCTATGACAAATGTAACAAAAATACAGAACGGGAAAAGGATAATTTCTTTAATAAATGGTGCTGGGAAAACTGAACAGACACAGGCAAAAGAATGAAATCTAATCCTTATTTTATGCCATATGCAAAAATCAATTCAAAATCAATTAAATACTTAAACATAAAATCTGAAACCGTAAAATTTCTAAAAGAAAACATATGGAGTAAGCTCTTTGATATTGGTCTTAGCAATGATTTTTTTGATATGACAACAAAAGCAAAAATAAACAAGTGAGACTACA
>NW_006326250.1:0-300 GCF_000327345.1 Myotis davidii
GTGTGTAACAGTACAGCACGTGCAGCTATGCACAGCACACAGCGCTTCCTGATGATAATGTGAGCCTGTGCCTCTGGTCAGTGTGTCCTGGGCTGTAATGTTACCGTTATTCTGGTGCACGCTTCCTACTTACAAAAGGGTTTGTTGTGAGGCAGCTTCACCCCCCTCCTCTCTGAGTCTTGTTACGGCACCGCTTTCTCCTGCAGGAGTTACGCTGTGTTGTCTGGGACAGTGACGAGCTGTGCAGGCTGGAGCCTGGAGCCATCGGCTGCACCATGAGGCCTGGGCGGTGGCTGCACC
>NW_006326251.1:0-300 GCF_000327345.1 Myotis davidii
CCTGGTTTAAGTGATGCCAAACCACTTGGTGAGGCTTTTTTTTCCTCCCAACAAGTACTTCATAAAAACAGTCCCAAGTCGTAATTCTTCAAAGCATTGGTCTGGCATTTAATTGTTAAACATTTTCTCTCTGGTTCACAGCAACCAATGAATACCTGATGGGAATTCCACCTTTGATGGCCCTAGAACCACAGCTCAGAGCCCATGCGATGAGTTCAGTGTCGCACAGTCGGACGGTATCAAGTCCATTAACCGCCCCCCCCACCAGACCTCACTTCCTGTGAAGTCTGCGTGCTTCTT
>NW_006326252.1:0-300 GCF_000327345.1 Myotis davidii
TGTTCCCCTAGTTTGTTCTTCACACAGAGATGTCTTCCTTATGGGTTAAGTTAGGTCATTGTCAATCTTGTATTCAAAATCCTCCAGTGGCTTCGTTAGTCTGAAGTCAAAGCTCTTGCAGCTGCCGGCAAAGCCCTGTGTGATTTGGCTGCCCTGCTGCCCTAGTCTCATCCACTGCCCTCCACCCACACCTGCCGGCTTTGCTTTGGCACAGTGGCCACTCGCTGTTTCTAGAACACACCAAGCACCCTCTCTCTTGAGGCATTTGGGGAGTGTCCAGACAGAGAGAACAAGAGTGGA
>NW_006326253.1:0-300 GCF_000327345.1 Myotis davidii
AGGCAGCATCTAGGCCTCAGCTGTGGATCAGTGTGGAGCCAGACGAGCAGCGAGCCGACAGAGCGATGCGGGGCTGACCTCAGGACCCGCGGCATGAGCAGCTACCTCTACCCTGGTGCCGACCAATCAGGAGACCATGACCTTGACCTGACTCCCTTACTCACCATGATTATCCATTTCCCCCTGATAGCCCATTCCCTACCACCCGTCCGGGCCAGGCCTTCGAGCCTTAGCTCACCTGTGGCTCCGGACATGGACCCTTCCGGAAAACAAACCCTTACTTCAGGGCAAGATCCTTCT
>NW_006326254.1:0-300 GCF_000327345.1 Myotis davidii
TTATTCAAGTCCTGGCTGTAAGCAGGAGGATGTGCACAGTGACCCTTCTGGCTGCAGCTAGGATGGTGTTCTAAGTTCCTAGGATCAGTTTGCTTAGCTTGACCACTGAGGCAGGTCACAGTACATTTGGGGGCTTGTTTGATCTCATACAGAGTAGGTTATTATTATAACAACATATAGACCTACGTAGATCTTCACTGAAGGGAAAACAATGATTGGTCAATGCTGGCCAAAGCTGTAAGATGAGAATAAAAGCTATCCTTTAGGAACTTATGGTTTCCAAAGTAATTTTTTAAAAAA
>NW_006326255.1:0-300 GCF_000327345.1 Myotis davidii
CTGAAAGGTTGTAAGTATTAACAATGGTTACTTTTAGGTGGTAGGAAAACAGATAATTCTTCTATTGTCCTTTATAATTTCTTATATGCTGTATTATTATATATCAATTATCTTTATAATCATATGAGATGGGAAT
Organism: Myotis davidii; assembly: GCF_000327345.1. Classification (NCBI taxonomy): domain Eukaryota; kingdom Metazoa; phylum Chordata; class Mammalia; order Chiroptera; family Vespertilionidae; genus Myotis; species Myotis davidii. Next base: position 137 of record NW_006326255.1, read on the forward strand.
TACTACTATTATTTTCACATTCTGACACGTTGGCCATGTCTTACATATGTGCAACAATTTCCAAATCGCTATCCTCACCATCTCACATATTTAGGAACTGTAAAACCATTTTAAATACTTTTTAGAAGTTTTTGTATTAATTTGTGGAAAGATATTTTATGTTT
>NW_006326256.1:0-300 GCF_000327345.1 Myotis davidii
TAGAGGGCCAGAAGGTTGAGAACCACTACCCTAACCAAACAAGTTCACGTTCTTGGCTACTGGCTCTTGTGGTTCCCTTGGGACTCTTGTTGCAGGAGGCATACTCTCCTGGCTCCCCGGCATTCACCCATGTGGACCACAGCCATGTGCACCCCACACAATGGGCTAATAGACTGCAACGAGCCAAATGCTAAACTGGACCTAATCCCAACATGGAACAGAAACTCTGGGCTCGGGCTTTGCTTTTCGCTCTACTGAATCTCCAGTTGCACTTCTTCCAAGACTGGATTAAGGGAAATG
>NW_006326257.1:0-300 GCF_000327345.1 Myotis davidii
GGCCTCTAGTATGATACATAAAATTGAGTACAGAGCAAAACAAAATCTGGTTAAACTCTTTTTTTACTCAAAAAATGCACAATTTTATTTAATTTATGGAGGACAGAATACAGGAGATTTTAAATGGCAGAAAATTTCTTGTAATTTCTGGGAAGGCCAGAAAAATTGGTAGGCATGGCAAAGGAGGGCACTGTACACCTATTACTGAAGTCATTATTGGAACCTTCAGAGTTCCCAGACACTTCCTCTCTGCCTCGGGCAACTCTGCAGTGACCCAGGGAGCAAACAATGCCTTCCATG
>NW_006326258.1:0-300 GCF_000327345.1 Myotis davidii
AAGGAACAATGGCTTCTGCCTGGACTTCTGTTTGGGAGAAAGCTGATTCCCCAGCACTCGCCCTGAAGCTAAAAATTCAGTTCCTCCAGTATATTCCTGGTGCCTTTTGAGCTGCTGCCCCGCTCTAGAGCTCAGAGCGAGTGAGTCTGAGTGAGTCTGTGTGTAGGCCTTTAAGAGGAATGCCTAGAACCCCAGAAGCTTTCTCTCACTCAACCACAATTTCCACTGGTTTTCATAGACAAGTTTTGGGGACTTCTCTCCCCAGCACAGGAACCCTAGGCTGGGGATCTTCAGGTGGGG
>NW_006326259.1:0-300 GCF_000327345.1 Myotis davidii
GGGGAAAGCTTCAGAGTTTTCTATTCTTTAGGCTTCCCTTTCCCTCTGCGGCAAAATCTCTGCTCTACTCCCCAGGCAGCCCGCTCCTCTTGCAGTAGCGTCCCTGCTGTGTAAGTGCCGGGCTGGATGTGGTCACAGCTTCTGGCCTTCTTGGTTTGCTTCTCCTGGTGAGGAACCTCTGCCTTACGACTGAGCTAGAGTGAGGGCCAGCAGGTCGGGGAAAGCAGTCCCAGCCTCCTCAGCCACTCTTGCCCAGAACTAGCCTTTGCATCATGGAGCGAGGTGGGATGAGAATTCCTC
>NW_006326260.1:0-300 GCF_000327345.1 Myotis davidii
GCTCTAACCAACTGAGCTACCCTGCCAGGACCTCGCACATGCTGCTTCCAATGTCTACAGTCTCTTCCTTCCATCTCTCACTCCTCTTTGCAGGCTCAGCTCAAATGTCACCTTTTTTTATGTTTAGCCTTTCTGGATTATCTCTCCCCCAGTAGCCTCGACACTCACTCCTATGGGCATCCATGATTCTCTATAGGGACTTCTCCTTTGCATGCTAAGGGCTTTATTATGTTTTCCACATGTGTTTCTCCTGCTATTTCAAAGGCAGGAACTAGGTCTTAACTCACGTCTCTATTCCAG
>NW_006326261.1:0-300 GCF_000327345.1 Myotis davidii
AGAAACATCAATGTGAGATAGAAACATTGATTGATTGCCTTCCGTGCATGCCCTGACTGGAGATTGAACCCACAACCCAGGTGTGTGTCCTGACCAGGAATACAACTGGCCACCAACTGAGCCACACCAGCCAGGCTCCTTGTAATTCTTTACGTGTTTGTGTCACAGACTTCTTTGAGAAACTAATGAGATCCCAAGGATGTTGTTCCCATTAAAACACCTACACACACACACGCAGAAACACACATGCACATACTGTATATGTACACACAAATTTTGCATATAATTTCACAGTTGTAT
>NW_006326262.1:0-300 GCF_000327345.1 Myotis davidii
TCAATCTCTTTTAATAATGCTTTGTAATTTTAAGTACATAGGTCTTTCACATTCTCTGTTAAGTTTAGTCTTAGGTATTTTAATCCTTTGGGTATTACAAAATGAGTTGTTTTTTCTATTTCTTTTTCTCGTTTTGTTGTTGCTATATAGGAAGGCAATGGATTTTTGCCCATTGATTTTGTGTCCTGCAACTTCACTGTATTTGTTTATTGTTTCACAAAAGGGTGTTATATCTTATTAAATGCTTTTTCCGCATCTATTGACAAAATCATGTGATTTTTATCCTTTCTTTTGTTAATG
>NW_006326263.1:0-300 GCF_000327345.1 Myotis davidii
TTTTTTAGCACATATTCATACATTTAAACTTCCTAGAGAATTCTAGGCTTTTAGTAGTTTTATGGATAACTCAATAAATAGCAGCGATTATATAATGATGAAGGGAGCCTGGGACAGGGCAGGGAGCAGGTCGCCAGGGCAGGAGAGGGTGCTCCTGAGAGGCAGGCTTGCTTCCTCTAGGACAGAGAGCTGTGAGGTGTGCAGCATCTGTAATTGAGCATTCATTCGCTGAATCAGTCCCCCTCACACAGTGCGAGGGCAGCAGGGAGCCAGAGCTGCTCACCGGTGTGCCAGCAATGT
>NW_006326264.1:0-300 GCF_000327345.1 Myotis davidii
ATGGGAATGAGGTTCCCTTCTGGAGTGACGTAAAGTTTTGAAACTAAATAGAGGTGGCCATTGCACAGCATGGTACATGTACCAAATGCTACAGGATTTCTCACTTTAAAGTGGTTTATTTTGTTTGGTGAACTTTACTATCTAAAAAAACCAAGAATACTATCATAATAATACTCAAAGGAGTGATCGAATTAAGATCATATTTTCCTTTTACAACAATACAATAGGCTCATTTAAAACATGTCTTCTGATGAAGTTACATTATAAATTTGAGATTTTTCTTGTTTCCTGAGGTAGGCC
>NW_006326265.1:0-300 GCF_000327345.1 Myotis davidii
AGTCACCAGCTGTATTAGCCCCTAACAAGAGAGGCAGCTTTTCGTTTGCAGCTCTGAAGACAGGTATTGACTTCTCTTCTTTAGCTATGGAAGTCCTAGATGGCATCTTCTTCCAGTAGAAGGCTATTTCATCTATACCGAGTATCTGTTGTTTAGTGTGGCACCTTCATTGATTATCTCAGCTAGATCTTCTGGATAACTTCCTGCAGCTTCTATATCAGCTCTTGTTGCTTCACCTGGTGCTTTTATGTTATAAAGGCAGCTTCTTTCCTTAAACCTCATGAACTAACCTATGTTAGC
>NW_006326266.1:0-300 GCF_000327345.1 Myotis davidii
CCCCTCTTTTTTGGCTACTAGGCTCTGACTAACCAGTTATAATATAAAGGCTGCACACGTGCTGATGAATCACTATGGCTACTTTCCCAGTCTGTCATACTCTGCTAGAATCCAAAGTTTAAACTTGAGGAAACCTAAAATTTTCCAATAATTTACCTTCGTTAGGCCTAAAAGAGCCAACATTAAACTCCAGAAACATTCTGGTTTACATAGGAATTTGTGGGAAATGGATTCAATGTCTTATCATCTTTTTTTTTAAATCCTCAACCAAAGATATTTTTTCATTGATTTTTAGAGAGA
>NW_006326267.1:0-300 GCF_000327345.1 Myotis davidii
CAGAAGAGAGAGAGCTGTTCTGGAAGAAGCCACCCTCTAAGCCACTGCTTTTTCACTCTACCACCGGCGTTATCTGTGGATCCGCCTCCCGAGGGTGGCAGAGACTGCTCCATCAACGACTCGGCAGAAGCTCTGTCCTCCCGGGGGTCATGCTCTTCAAGGCAAATGAAAGAAAAAAGAAGATACAGAGTAAGAGTCATCAAGCAAGAAGCGAAAGACAAAACTCTTCGTAACTGTAGACAGTTTCTTAAATCCCTTCCACTACAAATCTCCTCAGCATTCTGCATGCGTCTGCATCTC
>NW_006326268.1:0-300 GCF_000327345.1 Myotis davidii
AAGAGGTAATATGCAAATTGACCCTCATTCCATTACACCATTACAAGATGGCTGCACCCACAGTGGAGGAGCGGTTGCCATAACGAGCTGTAAGGAGTTATCAGCAGGGACCTGAGGCTGTGGCCCTGGCAGGGGACCTGAGGCTGCATCCCCTGCCCAGTGGTGCTTGACAGGGGACCTCAGGCCACTCCCTCTGCCCTGGTGCCAGGCCAGGGAACCTGAGGCTGCACTGGGGGACCTGAGACTGCGCCCCCCACCCGGTGGGGCTTGACTGGGGTGGGGCTGGCTGGCTCTGGATCT
>NW_006326269.1:0-300 GCF_000327345.1 Myotis davidii
TTTATTTTTAGGAGAAAGAGTAAAATGAGAAATTTGTTAGTTTTATTAGCATCTGATAACCAATTAAAGTTAAAGTTTCTACATGTTAATGGGATTTTTAGGTATCTAGGAGCTTTTAATTATTATCTCTCTTTGCAAAATTTTTCAATTTGTAGACGGATATTATTCCCTCCCCCTTATTTCGTCTCTTATCCTCAGCGTTCTGCAATATAAGAACTGAGTTAGGCAGTTATCTTTAATGCTCTACCAAACCTTTGGAAAGACCCTCCACCATCTTCTCAGCTGTTATAGGGTACCCCA
>NW_006326270.1:0-300 GCF_000327345.1 Myotis davidii
TTTTAATTTCATTTTTCCTTGGGTCCCTGAAAAAATTGGAACATATCTTATTTATTAGATCTTATTTGTAAACTACTGGGCACAACATTTGCTTGGTGAGTGATCAAATGAATAAACAATATCCAGTGTTTTCTTACCATGTGCTTGAGAATTACAAAGTATGCTATATATTTATCGTAGGCAATTTAAAAAGTTAGTCTACAATGTCATTCCTAGCACAAATGCTTTTAAAAATCTATCGCAAAAACATAGAAATTAGAAATATGATTAAGACTCTTATTAGGTAAGATAGGCCAAATT
>NW_006326271.1:0-300 GCF_000327345.1 Myotis davidii
GGCAATGTCCACCCTCCCAGATAGTACGTTACACACTATTAGACTCTGAAGTCCTGATTTCAGAGCAGAGGCCCCAGCTCCCATCCGTTATTGTAGAGAGGGTCCAACTGTGAGAACAGGCGCATGGCCGGAAGCCCCTGGGCCTGAAGCTGGACTGAGGGACAGCCTGAGCAGCTCAGGGAGACAGCCTCAGAAAGGCCTGGGGGAAGAGGGATGGGCTGCAGCTTCTGGTCAGGCCCTGACTCGCACCGGCCTCACTGCCTGTCTCTTTCACATACCACCGCATCTGGGGCCTCTAGA
>NW_006326272.1:0-300 GCF_000327345.1 Myotis davidii
TCACAGGAACCCAAAGATGCTACAGCCCTTATTCCCCGCAAATAGCCCTGGGCCTTACTACCTAGACTGTGGACTACCCTCTTTTCAGACACAGAGTAAAGAATTGGCCTCACATCATGTCTAGCAGGAGAAGCTGCCAGGCATGGACCTGAAAGGTTCCTGAGTGAAACTTGCTTCAGGCCCCCTCTTCCTCATCACTTGTAGCTTCTTCAGACAGGTATGGGACATAACTGGGATCCTTTCTATAATCCCTGAGAAAAGTCTCACGGACTTTCAACTTGGTGGTCTCAGCGTGGGCCC
>NW_006326273.1:0-300 GCF_000327345.1 Myotis davidii
AAAATAGGACCCATACATATGTTGCCTACAAGAGACCCTCTTCAGATCAATAGACACACACTGACTGAAAGTCAAAGGATGAAAAATGATTTTTCATGCAAACATAAATGAAAAAAAGCTGGGATAGCAATATTTATATCAGACAAGATAGGCTTTAAACCAAAGGCTATAACAAGGGAGAAAGAAGGACCCAGACATTCCATTTCCGCGTATTTAGCATAGAACATTAAATCAAAAAGACATAAGCATCCCTATGTCCATTGGGGTATTATTTACAACTAGAGGCCTGGTGCATGAATT
>NW_006326274.1:0-300 GCF_000327345.1 Myotis davidii
GACAGACTGTTCTCTGTGGTGAGGTCTGTCCTATGAACTGAAGATTGTTTAGCATCCCTGCCTCCACCAACCCTCTCCAGTGTGACAGTCACAGATCTGTCAGGACATAGCTCAATGTCTCTTGGAGGGAAAATCAACCCCGATTAGAACCACAGTTTGAATTTAATAATTTAAACACATTTTAATAGCATTCATGTAATAGCAATTTAATGAGAAAAGAGTATGAAAGACCATCAAAAGTGTGAGTAGCATCCACACTATAATTTCTAAATACATTAATTAATCAAGCAAACAAACAGC
>NW_006326275.1:0-300 GCF_000327345.1 Myotis davidii
CGCTTAGGCTTTTATATATATAGATTGGAAAAATGTTGATTGCTGACCATATATTTTAAAGTATTGAGAAATTATGTTAATTTTGTAGGTATAGTGATATTATTATGTTTTTGAACAGAATTCTTACCTTTTAGAGATTCATACTGTTAGCAGACAGCTGCCTGATTTGGAGGGAGAGGGCTGTCCCCTCCTCTCATAAGATTTCAGATGAGTGACAGACGGCAGCATTATAGCAAAGCAATTGAATTTAGTAAGGAAGCAAGGCAGGCAAATTTATTAAAAATACACTTGGCATATAGC
>NW_006326276.1:0-300 GCF_000327345.1 Myotis davidii
GTGAAACTATTCTGTATGATACTATAATAGTGGATACAAGTCATTATACATTTGTCCAATTCATAGACTGTATTACACCAAGAATGAACCCTGAGGTCAACTATGGACTTTGGGTGATAATAGGGCATCAGTGTTGGTTCATTGACTGTAACACTGGTGCACGATGTTGATGGTGGAGAGGCTGTAGGAAGGGTAGTGGGGGTGCGTGGGAGTGGATATGTGGGAACTCTGTATTTCCTGCTCAGTTTTCCTATGAACCTAAAATTGCTCCAAAAAATTGTCTATGATTTAAACAAACAA
>NW_006326277.1:0-300 GCF_000327345.1 Myotis davidii
CCTAAAACTGAAGGAGTAGATGTTAACAAAAACAAAAGAAATCCAAAAGATATAGAAAAAGCAATGAAGAAGAAAAGAACTGATAGTGATGAGTTACAGATAAAGGTCCAGTATTTGAAGAGCGGCATTTTATGCTGAGTTAGCACAACTGTGAAGCTTTTGGGAACATCTTATTCCTATGTGCACCCTTAGCTTCCTTTGGTCCTATTGAGAATTTGAACTCCTTCCCTATGGTATTCTCCTCAACTTTCAACACTGCTGGGAGAAGAATGGCTTGCTTCCTCCAAAATTTCATGCGTC
>NW_006326278.1:0-300 GCF_000327345.1 Myotis davidii
CGCGACCCACAGGTTGAGAACCGCTGCAAACCTCTGGCCTTCTCTGACTGCTTCAAGCTCCCCCCTCAGTCCAGTCCCGCCTTCTCTGGACACCTCCCTGCTTCTGCCTATCTCTGGAGCAACACAGCGGCTCCACCCTGACACGGCATGGAGGAGAGCATGGAAGCCTCCTGCCTGCTGCCCTGTGCTCCTTCTCCTGGCAGGTGGGCCGCAGGGCACTCAGAGTACAAGCAGTGGATGGCGGGACCAGACTGAGGGTGGGGCTTGAAACAACAACCACGCCCTCAGCCGCCAGCCCAC
>NW_006326279.1:0-300 GCF_000327345.1 Myotis davidii
ATCTAGATTTGGGGCAATTGTTGGCTTTGTGCCCTTATCAATGGTAGCCTTATCCACAAGAGAGACTATATGTGCCAGCAAGTAGACCATGGTATCACTTTATAACACTCATTTGAATTAATTCTAACACTCTGCTAAGGAAAGAACCTACCAATCATCATTATTCTATTTCTCTCCTGCACAGAGTCTGTTAACCAAGTCCTCTGTCTGAATGAGAAAAAGGCTGGGATTTTAAGGGTAAAAAAGCAACCAAAGACCCTTATATCCAACACAGATGTTGGCTGGTCTTGCTGAGTTTAA
>NW_006326280.1:0-300 GCF_000327345.1 Myotis davidii
TTTTTTTTGTTTTTGACGTTTCCTTCAGGCACAAGGTGGGGACCACAAAACCCACCTGGCCTGGGAGAGGGGTGGAACAGCTGCAGTTGGTCTGGGAGGTACAGGCCTGCAAGTAGCCGTAAGGACCACTTTCATATTGAAAATTTCACACATGCACTTTTTGACTACGTGGGAGGAAAGGGAGGAGAGAGGAAAAGGACTTCAGAGCATAGAAATCGAAACTCAAAAAACTGAATTTTGCTCTCAGGAAGGAAAGATGGCAAAGAGACACCCTGAGGTGAGTGTTTGAAGAGGAAGCAA
>NW_006326281.1:0-300 GCF_000327345.1 Myotis davidii
GGCCCCCTCAGGGCCCGGCTGGGCGGATGGCCGGGCTGTTGCGGGGCTGGGCCGAGTCCCACTGGAGCCCAGGTGCCTGAGGCGCCTCCGAGGCTCCGGGAGGGTCTGGGGCCGTAGGACCGGAAGTGGCTCCTGGCTGTTTGCTCAGCGGCTGCAGCTGAGCTTCAGCCCCAGCGCCGCCTCCTGCGCTCCCGTGCCCGGGTCTGCAGGGAGGCCTCCTGGGCTGGTTGGTTCCGAGGCCCTGTTGAAACCACTGGGGACTGGTTTCCAGGACGATGGGCTCGGGAATGTTCCAGAAGC
>NW_006326282.1:0-300 GCF_000327345.1 Myotis davidii
AGGAGGTGAGGTTTTGAGGAGCTTCCTTTTTATGAACATGTGCATATTGTGATATGAAGTGAACTTTTTTCTCTTATGTTTAGATATTAATGTGTAGATGTAGCCACCTGTCTTTATGTTGTTGTTTTGCTTGGGTTACGTGCAACTTGTTATTATCTGTCTGTTTCACGTAATGAATCCAATCATGCTTTGCTCTTGTTCCACTGCATATGCAGACATCAATTCACATCATATGTATTAGTTCAGAGACTGTATATGTTAATTGGTCAGATCAGCATCTGTAGACGTGGTGTTTGAAGG
>NW_006326283.1:0-300 GCF_000327345.1 Myotis davidii
GAGCAGATTACCAATACAAAAAGAAGACAATAATATATTGTTCATTTGAGCTAATCCTTTAAAATCAAACTTTGCCCAAGACTTTTGTATAAACAAGTAATTATGGTAACAGAAGAGAATGCAAATTGTATCAACCAAGTGGAGCTGAGGAAGGTTCAGGATGCAGTAAGAAAGGAGTGGTGAGAGGGAATGATATGGTACAAGAAATAAGTTTGGCTGAGCCTAAAAATTATGAAACAATAAGGAGCAGAATAAGCATGTTATTTAAAGTTAAAAGTAGGAAGAATAAAAAATAATATT
>NW_006326284.1:0-300 GCF_000327345.1 Myotis davidii
TTTGTCATTCATTTTACATATACATATATACTTACATATAATTATATGTGGGGATGTATACTCAGATACATTATTGCTAAGATTAGTTAAACAAATTTATCTGTTAAATCAATTAGGAATGAGAGAAATAATAGCTTTCCTTTTTACCTTTACTTATTTCTTCTTTGATGCTTTTTAAATAATTTTTTAATGTAGGGTTCAAGTTTCTGTCCTATATTGTTTATTTCCCCTCTAAGGGACTTTGTCTTTAATTTCTTCCATGATGGTGTACTGATAACATATTCCCTCAATTTATATTTG
>NW_006326285.1:0-300 GCF_000327345.1 Myotis davidii
GGTCAGTTACCATATTTATCTATTATTAGATAGGATTATTGACATTCTATCTTCTCCACTTTGCTATAACCACCTTCTCTTTCTACTTGGCCTCACATTTTCAACAAATTTATTCCTTTGAGTTGTAGCATAAGGATAGGGTATTCATTGCCTCCAAATATGTAGCTTAAAATGGCAGCCTATGGTAACATTTTACTCATTAGCTCAAATTATCTAGCAAATTTTAAACTTAAAAAAAGTAAAAGCAGCCTGGCCAGTGTGGCTCATTGGTTGATGATTGACCTATGAACCAGGAGGTCA
>NW_006326286.1:0-300 GCF_000327345.1 Myotis davidii
AGGGAGACCTGGTTTCATGCTCAGGTTCCTAGCGCAGGGTCTCCTCCAGTAGAGGCTGCGGGGACGCCTTCCTGCCCCGCCCCTGAGCCTGGGACCGGGGCTCCGTGTGCTCCTATGCCCCTCATTCCATGCACTCTGTGTGCTAAGCGCTCTCCACGCTTGAACAACCCTCGCACCCCCGCTGCCTGGCAGGCTGCCATCAGTATCATCATCTCATGGTGGGGAAACTGGGGGCCAGAGGAGCGCGTCACTGTCAAGGCCTCGGGCCCTGGGCTGGTGCGGCCGGAACTGGGCCTGGCC
>NW_006326287.1:0-300 GCF_000327345.1 Myotis davidii
TTTGAATACTTCATGCCATTCCCTTCTGGCCTACAGTATTTCTGTTGAGAAATAAGCTAACAGTCTTATGGGAACTCCCTTGTGGGTAACTGATTGTCTCTCTCTTGCTGCACTTAAGAATCTCTTTTTGTCTTTAATGTTTGCCATATTAATTATCATGTGTCTGGAACATTCTTCCCCAGATATCTTCGTAGCTCTTGCCTCCTCACTTCCTTCATGTCTTTCCTCAAATGTCACTTTCTTAGGGAGGCCTCCCCAGCACTCTACTTAGTTTGGCAACCCTGCCCCACCAGCATCCCC
>NW_006326288.1:0-300 GCF_000327345.1 Myotis davidii
GCTCCCAGACTGTGAGAGGATGCAGGCTGGGCTAAGGGAACACCCCACCCCCTCCAGTCCTCAAATTTTGTGCACCAGGCCTCTAGAATAGGAATAATGTAGAAAAATGTTTAAAATACACTATTTTGTATTGTCAGTTGTTCAACTCTGTGTGTGTGTATGCATGTGTGTTCACACACACATATATTTTTCCAATTATTCTATAATGAATACATGCAACCTGAATAATAATAATATAAATTATGTGTCATGAATCTATTTTGTTACTTTTTTAAATATATTTTTACTGATTTTCAGAGA
>NW_006326289.1:0-300 GCF_000327345.1 Myotis davidii
ATGGACCACATCCTGACAATCCAGAAACTAAATTAAGAATGTGGCAATACCATCACTCCAGCAAAGCCCAACGTCACACCATCTTCAACATATCGCCAACACGAAGAATTACAACCAAGGAAAGAACTAGGTAACATTCTTCAATCTTACTTCCTAATCCGTATAGCAACCGTGAGGCAAATCTAATTATAACAGCACACGAAGATTCCTAGAGATGCATTTGGTTTTGTATTGCCATAATTATAATCAAAATGACATGCTGGAATTTGACCACGTGGAAGCCGAAGTAAGGGCAGAGTC
>NW_006326290.1:0-300 GCF_000327345.1 Myotis davidii
TAAAAAAATTAATAAAATATATTTTAAAAAACAAATAAATTTCAACTTCTTCAGAGGAACTAAACACTTTATGTACATTTGATTTCACACTTCAAAAATAAAGGTCACATCACCTCCCCTTCCTCAGGAGATCACAGCTTAAATGGATTTTTAATGACCTCTCCATTTACTGCCTCTGAGATTTTATTTATTTATTTTTTAAAGAAAAGGACTTCCAGGTAGAACTACGAGCTGAAGTGAACCCTAACTTGACATAAAAAGAAATGAGGTTTGAGAGTCACACACACACACACACACACA
>NW_006326291.1:0-300 GCF_000327345.1 Myotis davidii
ATCTGTATCTATCTATACATCTTTAAAAGAGAACTTCATCTAAGAGTCCCAAAATACCATTGATGTTTGTTGTTCCCTGTCAGTAGTCTGGGATTTGGCTGCACTAGAGTGGGTTGTGTATGACACAACATCATGCACATGTATATGATATGAATTTTGAAACGCTGCTTCTTATTCTTGTGAGGAAAGTCTCTATCCAGTAGACTCATCCCACCACAGATGGAGGGACATGGACAGGATTGACTGAGAGTTGAGTAAGCAGCCTCTTTACCTTTGGAGACCACCCTCCCCCAACTCCAC
>NW_006326292.1:0-300 GCF_000327345.1 Myotis davidii
TGCTGAGCTGAGGGAAGCTTCAAAGCTGCAGGTTCTTGGCTGAGGTCAAGGCCTGAGGTCTCCGTGGACTGAATCAGCTTCAGGGGCCGGCAGCAGAAATGGCAAATGGAGCGGATGGAGGACATGGTGGAGATCTTGACTTTCACCATTGACTAAGTTTCCTCTGGCTTTTGTATTAATTCTCCATTTATACTTTGTGAGGGCCTTTGGGAGTGAGTTTTAAAATGCATATCTCATTTCTTACTCTCCCTCCTCAAACCTTACCCTTCTTAGATACTTGTGTACTCCCCTTACCTGTTT
>NW_006326293.1:0-300 GCF_000327345.1 Myotis davidii
TATATATGTAGATGTGTAGATACAGATGAAGACATGTGCTTTCATTATTTATTTAAAGTCTTGTTTAAAGCAGAATCATGAAAGGTATTTTTGTCTTTACCACCATTTTCTTTCCCTTGTAAAAAACACACAACATATCTTAAATTTGCATGAACAATAGTCTTTGCCCTTAAAGGGATATATAAAGTTCACTCCCAATGAAATATTACATTTTTTGAGTAGTCATTCTTTTTAAAATTAAATTCATTGAGGTGGCCTTGGTTAAAAAAGCTTATATAGGTTTCAAGTGTACATTTCTAT
>NW_006326294.1:0-300 GCF_000327345.1 Myotis davidii
CAGCTCTAGTCTGGGGCTGGGGCTGGAAGAAGGCGGGGCCAGTACCTCTTCTTCAATGTTCTCATTGTTTTGAAGAAACTCCTCAAAGACCACAGGCGGGTCCCAGGGGTCGTTCTGGTTGTAGATGCTGCTGCTGCACAGCTCAGACTCCTGGTACTTGGTCACTGCCAGGGGGTACCTGCCGGGCAGAGCAGCCAGGTGGCTCTGGGCATGGGGGTGGCCCAGCCCCTCCCGGGGCACATGTGCAGGGTTGGTGACGTGGCTTTCCCCAATTTCCACATCATGCCTTGGGAGCCTGTC
>NW_006326295.1:0-300 GCF_000327345.1 Myotis davidii
CTTCTCTGTATACATGTGTGCATCTTTGGAAAAGCCCAGTTTGAACCATGTTGTCATCCTTACTGTGCAATTCTGCAGCCCCTAAGGAAGTAGCCCCAGGAGGGTGTGTTCTTTGATCATGTTTTGCTGGTATAGCCATGTGTCTAAACTCCTCAGGGCAGATCTTGGTGCTGCATCAGATGTAGCATGAACAATGTAGAATTGTCACTGCTAAGTAAAAACGTGGCATTCTGGTTGATGATTATGTTCAACCAGGTACAGTTGACCCTCAAACAACATGGGGTTAGATTATGTGGGTCT
>NW_006326296.1:0-300 GCF_000327345.1 Myotis davidii
AAATCCCTCAGCTTTTGAACCCCACACCTAAATTGTTTATTTCTGCATCCATCATATCTCTTCATTTCAGTCTCAGAGAAAGAGGCATAGTATCCTTCCATGTTAAAAGGCTAATCCTTCCACGTTTAAACTCTTAATCCTTTCCCACTTATATACCCTGAGCTTGCCATCGATTATCTCCTTTCCCTCTGTTTTCACATTCTCCCAACCTGCTGACACCTTTTCCCAAACCTGTGAACACGCTAAAGGCTTTTCCACCATAAAAAAAAATCTCTTTAATTTCTAGCTACTACTTTCCTA
>NW_006326297.1:0-300 GCF_000327345.1 Myotis davidii
CACTGCTGGGCCTATTGAGCAGGAACTGCTCCACTGACAGATGGGAAATCATCTCCTGCTTACTGTGGTGTCTGGCTGCAGCCAGAGCAGAAAGACCAAAAGATGCCCTGCAGCTCCACCTTCCCGTGCCTGTGGCTGCTGTTGTGCAATGAGATGAGCCCAGGGCTGGGGAAGCCGGCCTCCTCTGCCTCCTCTCCCTCCTGGTTGAGGGGTCCTCTGTGAGATCTGAGCTGGAAGTTTCCTGCCCAGGACTGTTCCTGGCTGGTCCATCTTGAGATGCCATTCTCCTCACGGACACAG
>NW_006326298.1:0-300 GCF_000327345.1 Myotis davidii
GAACAGATGCTAGATGCACTGTTTTCCTTTACTGCTTTCCTTACTCATACTCACAATACTTCCAGACCCAGGTGTGTAGTTTTTCTCCCCACATTAACTAATTCCCTGACACCGGCTGGGTGTCCTACAGTTCAATTCCGTTTCGACAATGTCTACCTGGAGTTAGTCAGATCCCACAGATTAAGGGCTCAGCACCCCCATCTGCCCCCACTTCACATGCGAGGCACAAGTCCCAGGCTGTCACTGGTGGCTGACTATAAATTGGGGTTCCCCCAACCCCTCCTTGGGTTCAGTAATTTG
>NW_006326299.1:0-300 GCF_000327345.1 Myotis davidii
TTGTGAGATGCTGAACAGGATGTGAGTCATCCTGGGAAAGTGAATTTGTCAGTTGCTTGTTTGGGTTTGTTGTTCTATCGGTTCTTTTGTGGACGTGTTTTTTGGCGATGGCTGAGCATGGCTGGAGATCTTGCAAAACCATGTACCATATCAGGAGGTCTGTAACATCATTCTTGATTCTTGTTGCTCATGATGCGTAGTCAGGACTCACCTTGTTGAGGGACTTTCTTCATCGTATGTAGTGAATAACGTACCTTCGTGCATACAGTGCGGGCGTGTTGCTTGGAAAGCAGAAGAAGC
>NW_006326300.1:0-300 GCF_000327345.1 Myotis davidii
AAACAATTTCTGGATATTTATGTTTGTTTTTTAAGCCTTTGGAGATAGACTTTCTAATCACTAGAAACATCTGCTTCTTAAATTGCTACTTTAGAAATCCTGTCCTCAAACATTAGTCTTCTGTCCTTTTCATTCCATTTATTTACACTTACAGTATATGATCAGGATAACAAATCACTGATCATCCTTACTATTCATCTACTTTCCCTTCAGATGTATCTTTACTATTCATCTTTACTATTTATCTACTTTCTGTTCATATGTATGTTTTAATTTATCTTTATTATTGAAAGTATTACA
>NW_006326301.1:0-300 GCF_000327345.1 Myotis davidii
ATGGATGTTTTTTACATCGTTTGCTATAATACCCAAGTGAAATGGACAAACTCTAATGTTACCAACTCAAAGATGGCGGGATACTGTACTTCAGGCAACTATCACATGCAACTTGCAAACAATTCTTAAATTTAATCTAGGACCTTCATGAGACCTGGGGAAGCATTTTATTTTAGTTTATGTCTGGGCACCTAGAAAGAGATAAATAATTCAGTTGCATATCTTGGAATTACAGATCAAAGCTCCTATTTATACTCTAGGAAGGCACAATTGAGTCAAAAAGTAAAAGGATTTTTTTTT
>NW_006326302.1:0-300 GCF_000327345.1 Myotis davidii
CCATCTTTACCATAAAAATGAAAGATTTCTAAGACATGTTTATTTGGGGCATTCATTTTTCTATTAATCCCTACAAACCATATAGTAACCTAAAATTCTCATCCGGACAAGAGAAATTTCATGACTCTTAGCCAGTATACTTGTTAACCACACTGATTATTAGGGTAACATTTAAAATGAGGGGGATGGATGCAGCAGGTATTATAGACTTTCTTATGGCATTGCCATTTGTTTACCTTGACTAAAGCTATGCCACTTAAATTGCCAAGTTTGGTGTCTATTACATGAATATAATTTTTG
>NW_006326303.1:0-300 GCF_000327345.1 Myotis davidii
AGATTTAGAATTTTAGAGTTTTGCCCATCCACCCAAATCTGGTCCTATCTGCTGAGGGAAGGCCTCCTAAATTCCCATTGGCCTTTCCTATATTTATCAATGTCAATGCTAGTCTTTTTAATTTCATCTTCCATTGCTTCTACCATCCATCTTTACCACAGAATAGAAGCATCTGCCTCAAAGACAAAAGATTTTGATGAAGAGACAGGTTCTCAGGAAAAACAAGGTATTAGAAAGTGGATGCGATGAATATTTACTTACTTATAGAGACCTTTTCTTCTTCTTTTTCTTCTTTTTTTT
>NW_006326304.1:0-300 GCF_000327345.1 Myotis davidii
TTCAACCTCATGTTCATGGAGAATTTCCCACTCATAAGTGGATCTTCATCATTTTGCAAATTGACCAGTAAGGTGCCTCACACTCAACATCATTCCAGCCCCACGATCTGTGTGAAGGATTATTCAGCATAACACAGCGCTCCCACTGATTATTGGGTTCGCCTGGATGCCAGAATCTGAAAGGGGAAAAAAGTGGATGTGACTTCAAATAGTGAGAAGGGTTAGAGACAGTGAGGTAGGAGGCTGGGGTTAAACTGTACAGAAGTCAAAACAGATGTGCCCAATCATTTCTCTTCTACT
>NW_006326305.1:0-300 GCF_000327345.1 Myotis davidii
TCTGAAATCAATAAAATATTTTTTTAAAAAATTTTAAAAGCAGTACTATCTGATACTTTATTAAGGCTCACAATTCAGAGTCTCTATAACATGGGCAAATACGGGCAGTATCAACAGATCACAAACAAGATGTCTCTAAGGCTTAGTACTACTAGTAAAAATCCTACACAACACTGGCTTTTCTAATAAATATTAAAATTTATAGGTTAGTTTTTTTCTAAGAACAGTAGTCACAATTAAAAACATCACTTAATAGTGGACTTCATCAAAAGAGTGAGAGTATGGTTTATCAAAGTTTGG
>NW_006326306.1:0-300 GCF_000327345.1 Myotis davidii
CGAACTGCATGTGCAATGACCCTCCTTCCAAATGAGGCCATATTCTGAGGGACTGGAGGGAGGTGGAGGAGGTTGGGGGATGTTAGGACATAATATATCCTTTGCTGGATGTGGGAGAACCACAGTTCACCCCGTAACAAAAGCAATGTTTTTGCAAACTTACAAGCATTAAGGCTCCAAAACAGAAACTATCATGTTATTGTATGTTACCTTAACACATAAATGCCTAGTATGTTTCCTCCCTTAAAAAAATACACTGATATAATTTAAAAGTATTAATCCATTACTTTTCTTTGAGTG
>NW_006326307.1:0-300 GCF_000327345.1 Myotis davidii
GTCAGTGCACATCATAGCAACCGGTCAGACAGTCAGGCACTTAGCATATTAGCCGTTTATATATAGAGATAACACCCTCAGAGGAGCTGAGCTGCTCTCTGTGTGGGTGTGGCTTTCAATTACTGAACAATAAGATTTTAAAGACATAAGCTTCCCTTCCTGTCCATGCTCATACTCTGACAGGTACAACTGCTGCGAAACGTTCGACCCAGTGAGGGCCGAGACCACAAGTGACCGTTCAATTGCCAGGAGCCTGAGAGCAGGCAGAACTCATCAGATGCTTTCATATCACGTCATAAA
>NW_006326308.1:0-300 GCF_000327345.1 Myotis davidii
CATGTGTCACCCACTCAGCAGGCAGGACTGGAGCCCGCAGGCAGGCAGCCCGGGGCCGTGTGACCCCTTTAACTGAGGCCCGTGGAAGCCAGGGCGTCTGCAGAATTCCTCTGGGGCCATCAATCATCTCTCCTAAAGAATTCAGAGCAACCCCACACCTGATTCTGCCTGAAAATGAACCCTATTTTCTCTTTGTTGGTTTTTTTAAAAAAATTTTTTGTCAAATCCAGTTCACACAGAATAGCTGACCAAGGAAGAAGAGACAGCAAACAAGGACACACTGTGTCCATCCCAGGAACA
>NW_006326309.1:0-300 GCF_000327345.1 Myotis davidii
TTAACAAAGAGAATAAAAGGCTTCCACACTGAAAACTATAACACACTGTTGAAAGAAATTAAAGGCAAATAAATAAATGTAAACATAGCCTATGTTGATGGATTAGAATACTTAACATTGTTAAGATGTCAATATTAACCAAAGCAAACTTCAAATTCAGTGCAATTTCTATCAAAATCCCAATGACTTTTTTCTCAGAAAGAGAAAAATCTACCCTAAAATTTATATGGAATCTCAAGAGACCTTAAAATGCCAAAACAATACTAAAAAAGAAAAACAGCCCTAGCAGGTTTGGCACAG
>NW_006326310.1:0-300 GCF_000327345.1 Myotis davidii
TCTTTAATCATGAGTTTCTTTCTCTTTATGAGATCATTTTGACCAACACATTAAAATGTATTATAGGGCTAATATGCTAAATATAATTAGTGAACTTTTGGCTTTTAACAAGATTTTCTTGTTAGTTGGTCTGATGAAACCTTTAGCCTGAAGGATAAAATGAGGAGTTAAATTTCTTTACCTCCCATTTTTGTACCCTCAGAACATAGAGAATTAAAATTTAAATAAAGGACATCAAGACAGAGAGGGAATGTGTACTAAAGCTTGCCTCTTTTGGGTTCCAGAGAGGGGGTGTCTGAA
>NW_006326311.1:0-300 GCF_000327345.1 Myotis davidii
CCCTTTGTAATACTTTAAGCAATAAAAAAGAATCAGTTTATATAAGTTTGTTATTAACAATGTAACAGAGAATAAGAATTATGTTTGATGAGAAGAAAATTGCACCTATGTTTAAAAAAATAATTCATAACAAACTAAAAAAATAGGTAAATTTCTTTTAAATGGTAACATATATCTAAAATATAGCGTATTTGCCAGACAGTGTACTGATACTTTACATACATTTAATCTCTTTCACCAACCAGGAAGCTACAGAGAATAGGGAGAATAGTTTCATAGAAAGAATATAGGTTTGGGAGT
>NW_006326312.1:0-300 GCF_000327345.1 Myotis davidii
CTCCCCCGCGAGTGCACAAAGTTTTTTGCACCGCGCCTCTAGTATATACATATAAAAGCCTAAGCAATCATTACAACCAGTCTACTGAATGACCGGTTGCCATGATGTAATCTGACCACCAGGGGGCAGGCTCTCAGTGCAGGACCTGCCCACTGGTGGTTGGTGCACTCCCAAAGCCAACCTCCTGTGGTCCCTCACCCTGGCCGACAGCCCTGATCAGCCCAGATCAGGACTGGGTGAGACAGCCCGGATCAGGCCTGATCGCTGGCCAGGCTGAGGAACCCCATCTGTGCACGAATT
>NW_006326313.1:0-300 GCF_000327345.1 Myotis davidii
GCTCAATCACTGAGCCACACCAGCCTGGCTTAGGCCACTTTATATTTATTTGTCATCATTTGCACATTGAAAAGTTACTGTCTCTGTATCCCATCTTTCTGTTTACATTATAAACTCCCCCAAGGAACTGCATGATTCATTACTATTGCCCCAGAGTGTCCAGCAGGCGACCCTGCTCATGGCCAACTTCCCATAGCTCTTTGTGCATGGCACAGAGTCCTCCCATACACCCCCCCCGCCCCCTCCTGGCTTCCATCCCCAGGTGGGAGTCCCTGCCCAGGAGTACTAAGGGGCGGGTTA
>NW_006326314.1:0-300 GCF_000327345.1 Myotis davidii
GTGTGTGTGTGTGTGTGTGTGTGATATTTTTGCTGTTTTAATTACCGGGAAGAGTTGAGGGCGTAGGAAGGATGAATGTCAAAAGTCTTGCAAAACAAAGCATGACCCAAAGAGAGAAGAATTGTTCTTGCCAAAATACCATTAATGCCCCACTGAGAAACACTGTAAAATCTAGAGATTATTTATGAGAAATCACCGAAAGCATTGAGATCACAAATATAAATCCGCTCACGTTCACACATCAATTTTTGTTATTGTCCCTTAGTAAATGGGTCTTCATTTAATGGTTTTTTTAATGTG
>NW_006326315.1:0-300 GCF_000327345.1 Myotis davidii
GTCAATTAATTTATGACAAAGGAGCCAAGAATACTCAATGGGGAAGGACAGTCTCATCCATAAGTAGTACTGGGAAAACTAAACAGCCACATGCAAAACAATGAAACTGGATCACTATCTTACCCCATACCCAAAAATCAACTGAAAATGGGTTAAAGACTTGAATGTAAGACCTGAGACCCTAAGACTTTTGAACATAAACCATAGAAGGCAAGCTTCTTGACAATGGTCTTGAAATGACTTTTTGGATTTGACACCAAACGTAAAGGCAACAAAAGCAAAAAAACAAGTGGGACTACA
>NW_006326316.1:0-299 GCF_000327345.1 Myotis davidii
CTAGTTACCAGGTACTAGTTACTACTTACTGGTTAGTAGTTACTAGTTGGTGGTTATGACTTACAGGCTACTAGTTACTAGGGTACTAGTTACTAGTTACCAGTTATGGATTACCAGCTACTAGTTATTAGATTCTGGTTAACAGTTACTAGTCAACAGGCTCTTAGTTACCAGAGGGTCAGGGTCTAGGGGTCATTGGGGTCTAGGGGTTCTAGGGTTCTAGGGGTCAAGAGCTAGGGCTGGGGCTAGGGCTGGGACTAGGGCTAGGGTGGTCAGGGTCAGAGTCAGGGTTAGAGGGT
>NW_006326317.1:0-300 GCF_000327345.1 Myotis davidii
TTTACTGAACCTCTTAAGCCTCAATATATTGTTGCACGAATAAGAAATCAGTCATGAGAAATAATAACAGTTAACTGGCTGTGCTGTGGGAGGAAATCTTCTAAGCCTTTCCCGTGTATGAATTCCCTTGAACGCTCACAATTCTCTATGAAAGGCACAGTTATTACCATACTGCCCTCTCACAGAGGAGGAAACCATAGCTGAGAACAATAGTTAAATAACTTGTCCACGATTTCACCACCTGGAAGTGTGGGAACTGCAACTGTTATGTTGGTAAGTCTTGCTACCTGGTGGAAAAAA
>NW_006326318.1:0-300 GCF_000327345.1 Myotis davidii
AAGGACGGATCTAAGGGGCACATTTGAGGCCCTGAGTCACACAGGAGAACCCAAGGTGACGCTACACACACAGGCCACCCTGCCCTCACTTCTGATCTCCTAACATACCCAGTCTTTTCTCACCTCAGAATCCTTCCCAATGTTCCTATGGTTGCTCTGTTACAATGTTTACTTAAACATGACAAGCCCGATTGCCTTATAGTTTGTGCCTGATCATTGCAATAACTATCTCTTATATTGTCCTTTGTTTCTGCTGATTTTCATGCATAGGGTCAGGGTTCTTGTTGTCTAGTTATCTTT
>NW_006326319.1:0-300 GCF_000327345.1 Myotis davidii
ATGAGGGGAGGGGAAATGCTAGAATAAAGAAGAGAAAAGATAAAACTGCAAATGGCTATCATTGAATAGTCTGGCAAAAGCAAGGTCAACACATTAACAATCATCATTGTAATATTTACAAAAGAACACTTTTCACATTCACAATAAAAACACAGATGTCATAAACATTTAAATTCTCTAACATTTGTTTACAGCTCACATAATAATGTTTCATGAGCACTGAAATTGTAAGTCAAAATATTTTCCCAAGTTTTTCACACTAGAGAGCTGTCGCTTCATTAAGACAAAAGAATTTTTTTT
>NW_006326320.1:0-300 GCF_000327345.1 Myotis davidii
CTAACTCATCATAAAGTCCTGTTGACTATACTTTCTTGAATTATCTCTCAAATCTAGTCCCTCTGTTCAGTCTCCACTGTTCCTGGTCTCCTAAGGAAATGCACAGGGGTGTTCTACTGTTTGGATGGAACAACCCTAGAGCACGGTATGATCTGAGGCTGAGGCTGCAGTAGCTGATGGCAGCCATGGGGTGATATCCATTCAATACCAACTCTGGAACCCAGGAGTGCACCCAGGGCCAGGACACAGCTTTAGGAGGAACTGGGTGGAACTTAGCCCAGGCCAAGTCAATAACACTAT
>NW_006326321.1:0-300 GCF_000327345.1 Myotis davidii
TATCCACTGAGCCAAACCGGTTAGGGCGAGAGCTGCATTTTAATACAGATTTCATCATGGTTTCGAACATTGCAGATCAGAAGGTTTTCAGCCCATGAGTGAGAAAGTTAATGCCAAAGGAAAATGAGGTAACATGAGCAGAATGTTGGGCTGGGATCCTGAAACTCTCCTCCCCTCCACTAAGCATGTGTTTCTCTGTGGGGCTGTCTCTATGTAATCCATAAAGATAATGATTTGAAATCCCACGTACCCATAGATGACATCATATAAGAGATGAAAGGACTGTATTATTTTGATTTC
>NW_006326322.1:0-300 GCF_000327345.1 Myotis davidii
CGGCGCGGGCGGAGAAAAACGTGGAGCTGCGGGGGGAAAAAGCCCGACTGCCTGCCCTGTGCAGAGGGTGAGAGTGTGGATGAGCCGGCGCAGCGAAAACCCCGCTCTGTGCTGGCCGGGTACGAGGAGAGCTGGAGGGCGAGCGGCCGCGCTCCTTCCGTTTGGGACGGGAGCTGGGAGAGATGCGCACCGAGATGCGCACAGAGATGCGCACCAAGCTCAGTCCTCGAGCACGGCTGGGCCCGGCTCGCCTCCGAGTACCTGACCCCAGAGGAGAGGGTGACCTTTAAAAAGACCAAG
>NW_006326323.1:0-300 GCF_000327345.1 Myotis davidii
CCCTATTGATCATTCAAATTAATAACTATAATCATGTCATTTCTTAATTTTAAGTTTCTTTTCAAGTCTACCTGCATAAGTTGCTGCTTAAAAAGAAATCCCAGTAGTCAGGAGCCTGTATTAAGAACAGATGAATGTTTGCATACCTAGTATCCTGTTTAATTTCCCATGTAATATAGTTGACCTGAATCATGGGCACTCTCCTTTTCTTTACCTCACTCCTGTGAGTTAGGTCTATAAATAATGCAATTTAAAAATTTACTCTAAAATATCATGTAAAATATGATGACCATTTACAAC
>NW_006326324.1:0-298 GCF_000327345.1 Myotis davidii
TTTCTGAGGCCACGTCTGCCTAATTTTGATCAGTCAATACTGCTGAGGCCGTGGGAATGACTTAGTTTCCCATCTGCTGCTTGAAATGCATCTGTATCTTCACAGAGGCTCATATCCCAGCCCTGAAATGGTGGAAGGCTGTGCACGCGGACCCACGCGGGCCTGGCTCAGTCTGCTGTGTTCTAGCTGTCACTCCGGCAAGGCAGGCACCTCCCCGAAACCATTCTGTACTTGCAAACTAGGAATAATACTTAGCAGTCTTTGTTAAAAAGAGATTTTATTTACAAACTAGAGTACT
>NW_006326325.1:0-300 GCF_000327345.1 Myotis davidii
TGTGACCTCCTAGTTCATAGGTCGACACTCACCACTGAACCATGCTGCTTGGGCTGGCACATTCTTTAGCACTCGGAATTACTTGGCCTCACACCATCTCATCATTATATAATTTGTGGCTCACAGTTGTGTGGCATAAAGACCACCTGTGCCAGGTTATGCAGACTGGAGCCTAAGTCTCCTGTCAGGTGATGCCTCCTTTTATTCTCCACCGGTTTGACTCTGCCATCAATTATGGCGTCAATATAATCTTCTCACCAGGACTTGACATTGCTTTGACCCTATTAGCAAGAGCGCTCT
>NW_006326326.1:0-300 GCF_000327345.1 Myotis davidii
GTGGTCTAACTAGCAAATGTGAAAGATAAGTACATGACAAAACTCTCTTCAGCCACCAGAGGACACTCAAAGCATATAAAAATGTATCTTCTTTCCAAAAAGATCATGCAATTCTTTCATTGGTACTTAGATTTTCTATGAGGAAATTTCACTTATTAGTGTCTTAACGTGTGAAAAATGTTCCCTCTCTCATTTATTATGCTGGTCTCATTTTTCTCTTATTCTCTGTATATCAAAGTTATAAATGAGATGCCTGATCTTGCTTATATGAGAATTCACATTTTAAGTAAATCTTAATAT
>NW_006326327.1:0-300 GCF_000327345.1 Myotis davidii
GGTCGCGGCATTAGGAAGGTTGAGAATCACTGGATGCCTTCCTCAAGTGTTTCTGAAGCATAACTTCAATCATTTCAATGGCTTATAGTACCTGTGAAGAGAAGTAATTTCCAACAGAACCCAATCCATCATAAAGAGAATAGTTACAACACACATGACAGAGGACCTCCTGCTTATTTATCTTTTTGTGTATTGAATTATGTCTCTAGCTGGATTATAGAATGAACCCCAATGCTCTTAGACACATTAGAACTTTGTCAGGAGAGAGGAAAAGTACTTTGAGAGATTCATACCTTTAAG
>NW_006326328.1:0-300 GCF_000327345.1 Myotis davidii
TTTGTATTAGAGAAAATTCTATGGACTATTTTGAGGTCTCCTTGGTGGATTAACAAGTGGTTGATTTTTTGTAAACACGTTGTTCCGGAAAGAATGTTGATTCTCTGATAGTGCTGTTTTGTGCATATACATATAACAGTTACAGTGATGATAACAATCATACTGACCATCAATGTTTGAGCCCTTATTATATGCCAGGCTTTGTCTGAGTGCTTTTAACATATTGACTCATTGCATATTCACAGACATTCTAAAATCTAGGAACTATTATTTATTTATGTATGTATTTATTTATTTTTA
>NW_006326329.1:0-300 GCF_000327345.1 Myotis davidii
CTTCCTCTCTGAAATCAATAAAAATATATCAATCAAACAAACAAACATACTGTTGCACTAACTTTCCCCTGGATGTAAATATTGAAAGGGGGTAAAGAAAGCAATCAGAAAACATAGCCCAAAGGCAATTTCCAGATTAGGAAGACAACAGCTCAGCAATGATGAAGATTACTTCCTGGTGTAGGTTCCAGATAATATTTTGTCTTCATAATCAAATTTACACGAGAAATTAAGACTACATAAAAATTAGCAATGATAAGATTAAATATTAGTAAGATCAGAAAAAATGACGCTTTTTTT
>NW_006326330.1:0-300 GCF_000327345.1 Myotis davidii
GGAAAAATATTCTTAGGTGAGGATTAACAACAAAAAAGAGCATGACCAGGTAACTCATTATATAATGTAAACTAAAGCATAATAAATAAAATATTCTTCTAAAGCTAGATAATTTTCAAATAATATAAGAGGTGATATTTGTGGATTATACAAAATGACATCATAAATATATAAAATATTCAGAGTATCACATCCTTGCAATTAGCAGTTCTGCTTAGTATTTTTTATTTGCCCTTCTTGATCCTAAAACCCAATAA
The DNA here is from genome assembly GCF_000327345.1 of Myotis davidii. Classification (NCBI taxonomy): domain Eukaryota; kingdom Metazoa; phylum Chordata; class Mammalia; order Chiroptera; family Vespertilionidae; genus Myotis; species Myotis davidii. The sequence continues at coordinate 258 of NW_006326330.1, forward strand.
TGCCATAAGGTAAAACAAACAAAAAACAAAACAAAACAAAAAA
>NW_006326331.1:0-300 GCF_000327345.1 Myotis davidii
CTAAACTCCCCCTTTTTAATAAACACTCCACAAAACTATTATTATACCTGTTAATGGTTGACTCACAAACACCACCAGTGTCTCCGCTGGGCCACCACGGGGAAAATTAAATAAGGCAACCTGGGGTGGGTTTTTCAAAGCAAGGGACTCGTCAGGACTGGGTAAGGATTCTGACACAATACTTCAGGATTGGTGAGCATGACAAAATGGGGGTCTTGGAACAAGTCTCGATGTGCAAACTGTTGTCTGATAAGTGAGCTTTTTGCCCAGGTGAGCAATCTGTTATCCTGACAGGAGAGC
>NW_006326332.1:0-300 GCF_000327345.1 Myotis davidii
GTCGCGGCATTAGGAAGGTTGAGAACCACCTTTGTAGAGGCTCACATGGCTACACCCCAGGGCCACCCTGAGAGTGCAGGGTAATCTCTCACATCTAGATCTGTACCCTAATCACATTACAAAGTCCCTTTTGTCATGTAAGGTAACATACAAGTTCTGGAGGTTAGGACACAGACAGTTTTATTGGGGGGTCAGTATTCCAACCACACCATGAAGTAGCATCTCATTTTTTGCTCTGCTTCTCTGCATTCAGTTCTCTATATGACAGCCACAGTAATCTGACCTAAGTCAGAACTTGTC
>NW_006326333.1:0-300 GCF_000327345.1 Myotis davidii
ATTCTTTTCCATACAAACAACTGTAAACCTATTTTTACTATTAATGCTAGAATTCTAGTTAGGAACAAGCCATCTTATTATCTAGAAGATGGTGCTAATTTAATGAGACAAATACTGATTTCCCATCATCACATTAACTTGACTCAGCTCTGTGACTGCAGAATTTGCCCTGAAGTTATACAGAATGGTTTTAAAAATAATAATAACACCTGGATAATTACTGAAACTCTATACACTTAATTTTGTACCAAATAACCATACAAAGTTAGATAATATTTTTACATGATAACATTAAAAGTA
>NW_006326334.1:0-300 GCF_000327345.1 Myotis davidii
ACTTTGTGAATATACTAAAAACCACTGAATTGTGCACATTAAAAAGATAAATTTTGTGGTATCAGAATTGTATATTAATTAAAAAGTGAGAAAAATCTTAAAGAATTGGCTTGCACATGGCATTATAAGATAGCTGTGTAACAATTTCCTTTTCTAGAGCAGAAAATAAACCAAGAGTTTGAATGCATTTACGATAGTATTTTCCATTTCCCTTAGGCTTTGAGACATAGCGTAATTTCTTTCTTTAAAAAAAAAATTTGTATTGAATTTAGAGAGGAAGGGAGAGGGAGAAGGAGATAG
>NW_006326335.1:0-300 GCF_000327345.1 Myotis davidii
ATGAAATGACCTTAAGGATTCCCCCAAACCTGTGTACTTTAATGAAAACTTAAAGGTTTTAAGGTTTCAGACCCTAAAGACTATTACTTTTTAAATTCCAAATTAAAAATGCTTTGTCTCTTTTGGAATATCTATATATTTATGTTAGATTATAATACAAGAAGTCAACATTTTTTTAGTTCTCATTCAATAATATCACTTTCAATTTCTCTCTATGGTTTTTAATATTCATTTTTTAGCAACTTATGCAAAATTGTTTATAGACTCAAAAATGCTCATTTTTTTGCCATTTTAACTTGT
>NW_006326336.1:0-300 GCF_000327345.1 Myotis davidii
GACCAGAATCGAACCCGGGACCCTTTAGTCCATGGACCCACGCTGATCCACTCACACCGGCCAGGGCATAAACTTACGTTTAAGATATCCATTTCCTGGTAAAGTACACGCCGAGGGCTGGGCTGTGGCAGTGTACATGGCGAAGCACTTCTGAAAGCCTCCGGAAGCCTGGACAGACAGTCCCAGAACCGGCTGCTTTCCTCCCGGCCAGCCGCGGAGTTCATGGGAGAGGTGAAAATTCTGAGGGAAATGCTGCCATCTTGTGGTTCTTTTGCAGTATTACAGGCCACATTTTTTTTT
>NW_006326337.1:0-300 GCF_000327345.1 Myotis davidii
GAACTAATACCCTGCTTGGTGCACAGAAGGACCCATCTCCCAGCCCCAGTCCTCACTCCTCAGCTCTGACTTGTGAGGCCACTGGCGCCGCCCTGAAATCTCACTGTGGCAGCCCTTTATATGTGGAGGGGAGGACTCACAGGGATCCCTCGCCCTCTCAAGGTCTTTGAACCAAATTAGTAGCAGAATCAGACAATACCTTTCCAGGGACATTGCAGCCTTCCCTGGTGGTGAGAGATGCTCTAAGCATCCTTTGCTGCCCCGCCTGGCCCCGGGCAGGCCAGCTTCGGATTGGCAGGT
>NW_006326338.1:0-300 GCF_000327345.1 Myotis davidii
TGGCCCCTGTAAAGGAATATCCACCTCTGTGAATTAATAAACTGACATTCTGATTTACACACCTGCCCATCATGAGTTTGAATGGCATGGGTTAGCAACTGAAAAACTATCGGCTTCTGAGTATCTTGCTGGATGTAGTTTCTGGGTCAACAAAGCTGGAACCAAAGCTTACATGTAATTACCCACCAACACCACTTCCCTCTACTTCCCCTGTTATGTAATCCAGCCAGCAGCTCTATATTTACTGTACATTTCAGCTCTCCCTAAATGCAAGGCATGGTATTGAGGCTCTGATGTTGA
>NW_006326339.1:0-300 GCF_000327345.1 Myotis davidii
ATGATGGAGACAAGTGGTATTTTGAGAAATGGGACTAAAGGAGAAAAGGCGGAGAAGTATAATGTGTATATTTTCATTGTTGATCCTAAGAAGCCAGTATATACCAGTTTCTTTTTAGGCACACAGTAATTGACAGTGACTTACAGAGTCCTTGAGACAGAGTAAACCTTCTATAAACTATTTTAGAAAAAAGGAACCAATTTTCCAAAATATATATTAACTCTTCTGTAGGTGAGTTGTGAAACTCTTATGTATTGTTATTTGGTGATTTGGTGAAAAAAATCGGCTAACAATACTTTT
>NW_006326340.1:0-300 GCF_000327345.1 Myotis davidii
AAAAAAAAAAGATTTGATTTAGGGGAAGTTTGTCAAAAATACCAAAAAAAAAAAACAACCACATTTCAAACACTGGTTAGATAGAATCACAGTTCACTGTGCAACAATACTTACCTATTTAACCAAAGTGAGAATAAGGACTTTAAAGGCAAATTTATACAGTTCTGAGCAAAACTTAGTTTTTTTAATATTGAGAAGACTACATTAGTTAGGAGATTTACTTAAGTAAACAAACACCTGATAAAGACAACATGGAACATAGGTGATTTTTATTTCAATTACAGTTGACATTCAATATTA
>NW_006326341.1:0-298 GCF_000327345.1 Myotis davidii
ACTTCTTTCCAGCGGGAGCCGGTTCGCACTACAGTGAACAAGGCCTGGACCTCACAAAAACCTCAAAACCAATGGCTTCTCCAGGATTTGGCCTATCAGCGAATTCCATGGAGGATAACTGATATTTCTGGGCCAGTAATGTCAATGCCCATCACAAAGGAGCAGAGGCCAGAGAGGGAGGCTATGAAGAGGAAAGCTCAGCTTGAGCGGGAGAATGCTGCCAAATTCACCTCGCTGGGCAAAGTGCAATATTTCATCGAGAGAGAGAAAGAAATAAATTTCTCGATACTATGGCTAT
>NW_006326342.1:0-300 GCF_000327345.1 Myotis davidii
GGTTTGATTTTGAGGGCAGTAAGGGGGCAGTGCTAGTGGAAAGTCACGGGCAGGTGGAAATAAAGAAGGAGACATTGGTTAATTTGGAGAAAAAGACTGGAGAAACACAAACAGCAAAGCGATGGTTAATGTTGCAAGGGAAGAGGTCCTTAAGTATATAATAAAGAATCAATACAGTCCATAGTAAGCCTATAATCCAGCCAGTCTATCAGAATTTTTTTTAAATGAGTACATATCCTCTTTTTTTTCATTCAGCTTAAGCTTTATCTTAGCTCTTCGCAGAGAATCATAAAAAGATGT
>NW_006326343.1:0-300 GCF_000327345.1 Myotis davidii
AGACCCAGGCTTCCATTCTCATTGCACCACTCAAAATTCCATGACCATGGACAACCCAAAGAAAGCTGGGAGCCTTCATCGATTTATAAGAATGTTTCTATCATGAGAGGCAAATTATATAGCTTCTCTAAGCTTCTGTTTTCTCATCTGTAAAATGAGTGTAATAACAGAATTTTTGTGAGAAATAAATGGATTAATGTATATAGAACACTTGGAAATGATTGCTGGAATATGCTGGCATATAGTAAGTCCTAAATAAAAAGTAGCCATTATTGCCCTAGCTGGTTTGGCTCAGTGGAT
>NW_006326344.1:0-300 GCF_000327345.1 Myotis davidii
TTTTTTTTCAGCAGAAACTTCACAGTTCAGGAGGCAGTACATGACATATTCATAGTGCTGAAAGAAAAATAGTCAAGAATAATTTACCCAGGAAAGGTTCAGAAATGAAAGAGCTATAAAGGTATTTCCAGGTAAACAAAAGCTGAGGGAGTTCAACACCATTAGAGCTGACTCACAACAAATGCAAAAAGACATTCTCTAAGCTGAAATAAAGAATGCTAATTGGAAACATGAAAACAAGTGAAAGTATACATCTCATTGGTAAAGGTAAATATATAGTCAAATTCAGAATATGCTGTA
>NW_006326345.1:0-300 GCF_000327345.1 Myotis davidii
CCACTGAGCCAAACCGGTTAGGGCTGGTTTTAGAATTTGTATTGGTGAATTATCCTTCTGTATTTGGAATAAGATCTATTTGGTCACAGTGTTTGATTACTATACTATACTCCTGAATTTGTCAGTATTTTGTGTTAATGGCTGCCAGTGATGGTATGAAGTTTTTGTGTTATGTTAATTAGTCTTGAACATTTGGGGAGAGTTTATCTGTTTCATTGTTTCACAAAGAGCCTCCTTTCAGTTTTGTTTCGTTTTGTTTTGTTTTTTTGCTATAATTTTGGCTTTTTGTTTCACGAGTGG
>NW_006326346.1:0-300 GCF_000327345.1 Myotis davidii
GGTGAATTTGCCATTTCCTGAGATCACAGTTTTCTGAGATAGCAATAAACCCTGCGTTCAGCTTCTATAGAGAATACTGCCTTCTTCATTGCTTTATCCTGAGTTTTTCTCCATCTCTCTCTGAAATTCTTCTAACATATAATGAAATCCTCATTTGCTTCTCACCCAACCCTCAAACAGGTCATCCCAAAGCAAAAGCTTTTATCACTCATGGTGGAACAAATGGGCTCTATGAAAGTATTTATCATGGTGTCCCTATGGTGGGAGTTCCCATGTTTGCTGACCAGTACGATAACATTG
>NW_006326347.1:0-300 GCF_000327345.1 Myotis davidii
TTGAAACCAATTTCTCTCATGAACATTAATGCAATAATTCTTAAAAATATTTTAATAAATCAAATCCAATAATATGTAAAATTATTAAGAAATCATGACCAAGCTTGGCTCATCCCTGCACAAAAAGTTGCTTGTATATTTGAGAAACAAATATATGTCAATCACCATAACTAGATTAAGAAAAAGAAAATCATATGATATTATTATCAGATTTAGAAAACCCACATGGTAAAATTTAGCATTTCTTCCTGGTTAAAAAAAAATTAAGCTAATCTCTCTAGATAAAACCCTAATATGCAA
>NW_006326348.1:0-300 GCF_000327345.1 Myotis davidii
ACTCGTGTACACACACTTATATGTATATACATAAACATTTGTATGGATACTGCCCACTCTTATCCTAGCATGGGTATACTAACATCAGTACACTATTATGCTAACATCAGATACCAATATTAAATTTGACTGAAAATGCACTAATCAAAAAATACATCCATCTATTTTGGGTATATCACAAAAGTAAGGCTGTGTACTCCTTGGGCAGAGGTGGAAAAAGAGGTGAAAAATTAACTTCGACTCTTATGCATATTGAGTATACTACACAGCCAACAGGACCGGTTATTAAGTGAGAACCCC
>NW_006326349.1:0-300 GCF_000327345.1 Myotis davidii
TCCAAATTTAATACGACTGCAAAGGGTTAAAAAGAAAAAGTGACCCACAATTTTACTATAATAATGTAGGTTTCTGTTTTTCCCACTTTTATCAAAAGTTGAAGGGAGTACACATGATCAGGTCAGTGTCGCAGAAAGATAAATTTGACAGGTGGCTAGAAGAGCAAGGCAAGGGTTCTGAATGAAGGTGAGCCAGCTTGTGCCAATTGGAAAGATGGAGATCGAGGAACAGGAACCACCAAATTTGGGGATATCAGAGAGAGAATCAGAAACAATCCTATATAATAAAAGCCTAATATG
>NW_006326350.1:0-300 GCF_000327345.1 Myotis davidii
AGGAGGAGCGCGATTGCGCTCCCCGGCACTCAAGGGGTTAAGGGAGTGGTCCTGCAAGGGAGCAGGATGCAGGTGAGTCAGGGTGATGGATGAGGCTGCCCTAGAGATAGAGGGATATAGGGATAAATATGGGGCTATTTGGAAGACAATTAGTAGAAGGAGCCTGTTCTATGGAAAGCGAGGATATTGATATGGGATTTTTGGACTGGAACACGTGGGTGTTCCCCGGATTCTTCGTCTGTCAGAGTCAAAGACTGAATCTATGGTCAGAAGATGGTATAGCAAAGGTGGAGATTTATT
>NW_006326351.1:0-300 GCF_000327345.1 Myotis davidii
CAGGGTCAGTTCCAGGTCCTGGAGGAGAGCCCAGGAGTAAACTAAGGGGGCAGGACTTTTAGTTTCTTAGCTATGCAGCGCTTTCCCGAGCAGGCATCAGAGGCTGAGCTAAACTTGGCCTGGAACTTGCTGGAGCCAGAGACTGAGTGAATGCCTCACAGCACAGGGCCGCGCTTAGGGAGCACAGAGAGGCACATAGAGGGATAGATGGAGACCCTGGCCAGGTCAGCGCTTGTGTCTTACAGCTGCTGGCCTTTCTCATGTCCCAGCTCTTGGTCTGCAGTGGGGCTCCACGGGGCC
>NW_006326352.1:0-300 GCF_000327345.1 Myotis davidii
TGGCCCTGGCCTGATAGTTCATCTGGAAGCATATCCAGCCTGGTCTTTACACTAATGATGACTATGTGGCTACATACAAAGGACCTCCCTTTGAGGTAAAAAGGAAGAGATTGTGTAGGGCTCAAACTATGGCCAACAATGGAATAAAATAAAATTTTTAAAAGAATCAGGCTAAGGAACTGGTTACCTATAAACATGGGCTACTGTTTATTGAAAGGAAAGGATGGTTTAGAAGAGGAAGAGCCTAGAGCAGCGATCACCAACTGTTGGTCCGCGGACCACTGGTGGTCCGTGAGGTCC
>NW_006326353.1:0-300 GCF_000327345.1 Myotis davidii
ACATAACCCTGAATAATCCAACTAAAAAATAGATGGAAAACTTGAATGGGCATTTTTCTATAAAAGTATTACAAGTGGCCACCAGGTTCATGAAAAGATGCTTAATGACACAAACCTCAGGAAAATGCAAATCAAAACCACAATAAGATATCGCCTGAAACTGTTACTGTCTATTATATAAAAGACAAGAAACAACCAGTATTGGTGAGGTCATGTGAAGAAAAAGAAATCCTTGTATACTGCTGGTGAGAATGTACAGCAACTATAGAAAACAGTATGGAGGTTTCTCAAAAAATTAAA
>NW_006326354.1:0-300 GCF_000327345.1 Myotis davidii
CAAAGCTGTTCCATAAAAAGTGGTTGATATTAGCAAAAATGGGTGGTTTGGGTATGTTTTGTCTGTAGGTGCTTCACTTGGAGGAATCTCAGAGCCCTCAGGCCCTCTTCCTCAAGCGCAGTAAGGACCAGACTTCATGTATCTTGGTTGGAGCCAGGAGCAATTCTCAGAACCTAGGGACCTAGTGAAACTCACCTAGAATGGAGCTCAGACCCTGGGAGTGAACATAGGATGGGAAATGCTGAAGAGTGTGGGGGAGGATGGGACAAGAGTGAAGGGGAAGGGATATCAGAGAGAGAG
>NW_006326355.1:0-300 GCF_000327345.1 Myotis davidii
GGGGCATTTGAGCTGAAATCTAAATGGAAAGCAGCAAAGGAAAGATATTGGGGGGGAGAGGGGGGACATGGGGGAACGATTATTCCAGCCTAAAGAAAAGCCAAGACGGGAAAGAGCTTGAGAGGTTCCCAGGAATAGTTTCCCAGAAAGTGCAGTGTGACAGGGTCCTGGATGATGGGCAGAGTGGCGAGAAATGAAATCAAAGTGATGGGCGAGGCCAAATCAAGTGGGGGGCTTATAACAATATAGAATGCATCTGTGTTTTGTAAGTAACTGAAAAGTTTGCCCATCCACATGGAC
>NW_006326356.1:0-300 GCF_000327345.1 Myotis davidii
TCCCACAGTCGAGAAGCAGAGTCAGAATCAAGAGGCGGAGTCTTACCTCAGCGCTGGGGTGTTTAAAGGATCTAAAAATAGCAGTTCCTTCGCGGAGTGCACCGCCAGGTTTGCCAGGGACAGGAGGTGCGCAGAGGCCTCCTGGGGCAGCCCTATAACCTCAGAGGGCGGCGACAGCCTCTGGAGAGGGAGAGACTGCGCACTTCCGGTGACCAAAGGGCTAGCTGGGAAACCTTGGCCTATCTGGAATCTCCGTGCTGCCGCTGAGAGAGGAGAGGCGGGTACGGTGGCTCCAGTGGT
>NW_006326357.1:0-300 GCF_000327345.1 Myotis davidii
TAATTACACATATTAGAACTTCATGTTTTATTGTCAATAATGTTTTTAATTGCACAGATTCCTTTTAGACCTAGTTTTTTTGTTTCCCAGGTAATGGGTCTTCAAGCTTATGCTAATTTATAGAGCTAGATGCACATCATGCACATTAATAAATGGATGTTTCTTATTTTAAAAGTCAACCTTTTCCCTATTCCATTAAATATTGTATAGTACAAAAAAATTATACTGGCTCCCATACATTTGAACATTTTGATCATGGTTTACCTCTTTATTGGTATTTAAATTAGATTTCCTCAAACT
>NW_006326358.1:0-300 GCF_000327345.1 Myotis davidii
CATATATAATACCTTAATTAATAAAGAAAAAAATGTGCCCAAGATAAGGCAAGTTACAGAAAGAACCTGAGATTTGTTAATACACCCACTGCCAATTTAGCTTTCATTCAAGGGAAAACAATAATCAAATCCTTATGAATTAGTAAGTCCAGGACCCTGACTGAGAACTTTGCTCCACTTAGTGTTGGTTAAGATTATAAATTAATCGCCGTCACTCAGTCTCAACAGCAAGCTGTTTCTGAATTATTCTCATTCTTTACCTGAAGGTTCTGCTTTAAGCTACAGAGCCTAGACCAGAGA
>NW_006326359.1:0-300 GCF_000327345.1 Myotis davidii
AGCAAATAAGGACGTTATAATAATTCTGATGACTATCTAGGAGAACCAGGAAACGAGCAAAGCGTGAAGAAAGGATCCAAGTCCAGAGGAACACTTACAATAATGTAGAAAATGATCTTCACACATCTTACAAACCTCCTTAAAAGATGCCAAGGGCCAGAGCCCCCTTTATAATGATAAAGCTCCATGTACCAATCTTTACCTTATGGTTTGAACATATTCTCCTTCCCTATCTTCTAGAAACTTCATTTTACCTCTAACATTTAGGTTCATAATCCAAAGCCCATCCACAGAGAAACA
>NW_006326360.1:0-300 GCF_000327345.1 Myotis davidii
TTCAGCAGAGCTAAAAGCAAAGCCAGTGTCCAGCGTTTCATCCCATGGTGGAGCTGGGTCCAATGTAGCATCATGTTAGTTTCATTCCATCAGTCCATGTGGGGTCCACATGGCTGTGGGCTGTGGACGAGTGCAGAGCGTGGGAGCCCTGAAGCCAGGAGTCAGGCTCAAGGGCAAGAGAGGGAACTCCTTTGTTTATGTATCTCCAATTTCTCGCCCATGCAGTGGCCATACCATCCTGGCTGTTCCCAGCTGTAACTGACCAGTACCTTCCTTATGTCACCCAGACTTTACTGGGCA
>NW_006326361.1:0-300 GCF_000327345.1 Myotis davidii
AAAAAATGGATAAAACATGTGAAACAACACTTTTCAAGATCTTGAGATCAGGCAGTGAAAGACAGTGATATCCCTGAGAGATGGAAACAAAGTGAGCCTTATGATTGATTACCCAGCTTACTAAATGGAAGAGACTTTCTAGACTGTGGTACATGCAAGGTGTGGGAAGCAAGGTGAAGAATTGTAGACTTTCTGAATTTAGGATATGTTACTTAACTCTAAGGAGACACAGGCAGCTAGAGTTAACAGGACAGAGTACTGGAAAGGTAAGAACTACGCAGAAAGAGAAACCTGGAGATC
>NW_006326362.1:0-300 GCF_000327345.1 Myotis davidii
AGACCTGCAGGGAACCTGCCTGGGTCCTAATCCAGGATTAAGATTACGGGTGTTCAAAAGGCCTGGAACATGAGCTAATGGGGGTGCAATTAGGTTCAGCCACTGACTACGTGCAGGCAACTCTGAGCATACGCATGATTTAAAAGAGCACCGTCTCCTTTTAGAGTTATTTCTACATGTGACTATCTTCCCAGCACACCAAGAGTTTCCTGGGCCAAGGACTTTACCTCATTTCCCTCTTCGCCACACCCTGCCTTCCACCCTCTGAAGTGACCTCAGCCCCAAGCACGGTGGCTCTGG
>NW_006326363.1:0-300 GCF_000327345.1 Myotis davidii
TATGTCAGGCAGGGAACACTGACCATTGCAGCAAGACACCCTTTAAATACTTTATTTTATTATCGGCAATACATTTATTTTATTATCGGCAATATATTCTTGCTGTCCCTTGGCCAGTGTTGTCATCTACTGTGATACCTGTTTTATCACATGTCCAACAGGAAAGAGCAATCGAAATATCAGCCAATAGCTTTTATTGATCACATGTAAGAATATGCTAGAAAGTGCTTTCATTCCAAACTTTGTTGTTAAGCTCTACCTCCTACCTATCAAATCTCATTAAGGCCACATATCTGTGTG
>NW_006326364.1:0-300 GCF_000327345.1 Myotis davidii
AATATACTCCCATTTCTCTTTTCTCCTCTGTACACGGGGATAAAAGTTATACTTCTGAGGCTCCAAAATAATGCTAGAGATTGTATAATGGGAACTGTGGTGGGAACATTTCATATTTTAATTAGATTTATGAACATTGTACTTCTCAGAAACATTGGTGTTGTTTAAAGGGTAGAGCATAGTTGTGGTAAGAGAAAAGGTTACTCTTTTCATGAAGATTATTAGAGCCGTGAGGCTGGTGGCATTAAAGAGAGAGGTATGCTTTTCTTTTCCTTTTTAAAGTTGTTTTAATTTAAACAC
>NW_006326365.1:0-300 GCF_000327345.1 Myotis davidii
AAAAAACATTACTTCTTGATATGTGGCTTAAGCACTGGCCGCAATTTGATGTGAGTGTTTGACATAGGTGAGACTAGAATAGGCAAAGATTTAAAAAGGAAGCTAGATTGTGTTTTAGCCATGCTGGGTTTATAATTACCATTAGAAATCCATAGAGCGTGTTAGATAAATGGGTTTGGAGCTTGCTGGAGAGGTCAGATACAGAGATAAAACTTAAGGTGGCATTGACATGTAGATCGTACATAAGGGCATGGGCGTGGTGAGGCATACATTCTAGGGAGAAAATAGAGTTGGTGAAGA
>NW_006326366.1:0-300 GCF_000327345.1 Myotis davidii
GGCTCTCAGAGACCCCATTTCTCCCAGCTCTGGAAGCTCCCCTGTTTTCTTCCTTGGGCGGAAGATCACAGACTAAAGGGTGAAGATGTCTCCTGATGCCCGGGTCCCCAACTCCGTTCCTACCCAAATACCCCTCTCCCAGAGCCTAGATAGTCAGATGCTCAGTATCATCTGGAAGGAAGTCTTACTTCCTCTTGGTTTCCTCATGCACAGTTGAATGGTCCTGTTGTAATAATGGTGTAAGTGGCCTTCTCACTCCCATCCTTTTGCAAGGTCAGCTGTACCTCCTGCAGAGTGTCT
>NW_006326367.1:0-300 GCF_000327345.1 Myotis davidii
CTATCCACTGAGCCAAACCAGCTAGGGCAGTTGCTTTTAATTTGATGAAATGAATCTATGCATATAATCTCACAAATGTGTTATTATGCAGGTAAACAGTATGAATATTTTGAGGATTCTTAAAATATACTGACAAATTATTTCCAGAATAATTTTCCCTATCAGCAATAAATCAGTATTTTCATTTCACCATACCCCAACTACCATGAGCACAGATCATTATTAATCATACACAGATATACCTCAGAGACCATGTGAGTTCAATTACAGACCACTGCAATAAAGCAAGTGTCTCAATAA
>NW_006326368.1:0-300 GCF_000327345.1 Myotis davidii
GCTCAACCACTGAGCCATGCTGGCTGGGCAAAAGCATATTAGTTTATTACAGCATTTAGACTGTGATTTCACAGCAAACAAAATAAATCCATTTCATAGCACCTTCCTTGTCTGCCTCCTCTGACCACTTGCACCCATAGCCCCCAACTTCTCACAAGTGAACTAACACACCCACACTCCCTATCTGGTCTCTCAATCCTACCACTGCTCAGAATTTAAGGCACCTCATTCCATAGGTGAAGACCGCACTGAGTCAACTTTGCTGGATTTCTCACTTTAACCTAGTGACTCACTTCCATT
>NW_006326369.1:0-300 GCF_000327345.1 Myotis davidii
AGATAAACTCAGTCCAACTGGAGAGATGGACAACACAACAATGATGCAACATCTAATGAGTCGTGTATTGAAACCCACTACTTCAGGAGGGTACAGCAGGGGCAAGGCGGAAGGGTCTGGGGACACCTGTGACCCGTGTTAATTTTGCAAATCAAACAGGATTAACCCATACACAATCTTATTCTAAATTCAGTTTGGCTTAAAAATAAAACGAGGTCATCTTATTCTTAACCCTTCATTATCATGTACATGAACGGTGAGAACCTTCCAAGTCATTAAATAGTGTTGGTGGCAGGCAGT
>NW_006326370.1:0-300 GCF_000327345.1 Myotis davidii
GCCAAAACAAGATTTTGGCAGTGTTATAAATGTGGGCTCAATAGTGGGGAAAAAAAATGTATATGCGCAGTGTTAAGACAAAAGTCCAGAGATGCTAACTTGCAAACATAGAAGGATGTTTTCTTGGGCTGCGTTTTATAAAACCTGATTTTCTCTGAGGAATTTTATTTTCCTCAAACTATTACATGAAATTAATAATAGTAATGCTACCCAGCAGCCACTCCATGTAAAGTAATTGTTTGGTATGCTAAATGTTTACAGGCATAATCATATCTATAATAATAAAAGGGTAATGTGCTA
>NW_006326371.1:0-300 GCF_000327345.1 Myotis davidii
TCTTGAACAAATTTCGTGCATCAGGCCTCTAGTTATTAGAACAAGGTTTGAAACTGAGGCAGAGTTTGGGGTTAGACTGATGTGGAAAATTTCCAGAAAGTCACAAATCTTGGTTCTACTTGAATCATCTCCCATGAGAAAGCAACATGTTTTGGAGTCAGAGATACCACAATGAAATCTGATCTTCCGTTCTCACTGCATGAAGTTAAGTTTCTCTTCATTTCTATTGTTTTTAGCTTTAAAAACAACTCCTTTGTATAATTATTTTGAAGTTTATTGGATATCTGACATGTGTGACCC
>NW_006326372.1:0-300 GCF_000327345.1 Myotis davidii
AGGTTGAGAACCACTGTTCTAAAGGAATTCACAAACATCCATCACAATTAGAAACTCTTTTCATTGATAGAGGATCCTATGAACATTGTTGTGCTTAGTTACAAGAACGGTTATTAGATTTAGCTATACAACTAACAATTATCAATTCGAAATGTAGATGAGATAGAGTTCAGAGGCCAACTTTAGTATAAAGATCCCAGTACACTCTCATAGAGAAAATCACAGTGTAAATTGCATAAATAGCAATACATTTTTTTGGTCTTTTTCAAAAAATATTTTTTATTGTTGATAGTATTACAG
>NW_006326373.1:0-300 GCF_000327345.1 Myotis davidii
CTGACTGGGAATCGAACCCATGACTTTTTGGTGTATGGGGATGACGTCCCAACCAACTGAGCCAGGGCAGCTTTTCAGTTCTTGGTCATCAAGTAATCTGAGGGCACAAAGAACCCAGACTGTATCGAAGGTTCAGGGTTAGAGATGAGAAGCAATTTAAATAATTGTGGTTTATCCTAGAAACAGAAATTATGTCTTCCATGGACAGTGCTATGAACCTGTCCCTCTTTTTTCTCCTCTTTCTCAAGCACTTGGCAAACAAAACTCCCTAGACCAGCGATGGCGAACCTTTTGAGCTCG
>NW_006326374.1:0-300 GCF_000327345.1 Myotis davidii
AATTGTACACCTGAAACCTATATGATTTTATTAGCCAATGCTACCCCAATAGATACAATAATAATTAAAAAAAAGAAAAAGAAAATTCAGATTTTACTACATTCTTAGAAATCCCTGGGCCATTCCCAATGGCTCCCCTATAAAGGGCTGCCAAGGCCTTCTAAGCTTCTCTCTTCCTCTCTACAAACTTGTTCCACTTTCCCTAACCTCCTGGAAACACCCAAGCTTGTACATAGTTAGGCAGAGAAATGACAATTTAGTCCTCCTTTGTCCCCTCTACCTTCTGAGTTTTTTTTTTTT
>NW_006326375.1:0-300 GCF_000327345.1 Myotis davidii
GGTAAAGCATTTTATATCCAAGGGTGATTCAGAAAGTGAATACTGTCTAAAATGTGAAATTATATAGAAAAAAGATCAGCCAGAACAGAGATGTAAAACCCAGAAGTGTTTTGGTGAAAGTGAAGTTCTTGGGGTGCATGAGGAAAATAATTTCCTGAGGCCCCATGGGATGATGGGGTTAGTAGAAAGCCTTAATGATTATGTAAAATTACGGGTGTTCCCCTCTAAGGTCTTATCTCTGTCCATCCCACCATTGAAAGAGTTCAACTGTGTCTTCAGCAGGGCCAGAATAAAGGCCAC
>NW_006326376.1:0-300 GCF_000327345.1 Myotis davidii
AAAAAGGTGGAATAAGCAGGGAGGTGGGGGCACAAGATGAAGGTCCAAGCAGAATACAGTAAACTTCCATTTCTTTAGACATAGGGGGTACTAAGACCTAAAATCTCCTTGGATGCCATGGCTAGGAATGATGTTACTTATACTTCTCATATCTTAAATTAAAAACAAAAAGAAAAGGGTATAGGCATTTGAGGAAGATAAAGGTAAGAATTAACCAGAGAACATGAAGACTTTATAGCACTAAGTGATTTGACTTTATTTGCCTAAACCAGGATGATTGCCTAAATTCTTTCCAAATAG
>NW_006326377.1:0-300 GCF_000327345.1 Myotis davidii
TATTCTATGTGGATTGCTTTATTTTTATGATGACAAGAATTTGGAATCTTCACAGCTTGTCTTACTGGACTATATCTTACTAAGATCTGTTCTCCTGATCACAGACCCTTAACCAGATACAGTTTACATATTTCCTATGTAATATGTTTTCCAGTGAAACATATTTCCCTACTAGTAAAGTTTACATCTTCAGGAAAAATAATAAGAGTATTATTATTTTTGGAGAATCCTGGCAGACATTACTTTAGCCATGTCATCAAAATTTTAATATTTTTGTATGTCTTTTTTTATTGATTTTAG
>NW_006326378.1:0-300 GCF_000327345.1 Myotis davidii
AGATTTAAGATGCTTTGCTATTTAAATTGGTAGTAATTTGTTTGTAGTTTTATTAAATTCCCAATGACTAGTTTAAATAAAACTTCCTAGGATACAACTGACCCTAAAGAAAATATTTATTTTTATTTTTATAGTGTTTCTTTCATAGCAAGTAATTTTTATCATACCTTCAAATTATTATTTCCCTATAAATTATGCTCCCCACCCCCAGAAAAACCAAATCCTGAAGCGATATTTTGGTAAGAATTGAAGTCTTTGTTAGTTACAAGGCAAAACTATTATATGTGTGGGTATATTTAA
>NW_006326379.1:0-300 GCF_000327345.1 Myotis davidii
GTTTGCTAAATCCCAGGATATTAAATCCAGGGGATACTTTTGGAGCATCCAGTTTCATACTTTCTGATCTTAGGACCACTTTCCCATACTAAAAATTATTGTGAACTCCAAAGAGCTTTTGTTTTGTGTTATATCTGGCGATACTTACCGTATTAGAAATTAAAACAGAAAATGTGAATATATTTATGAATTTATTTAAAAATAATATGAATCCATTGCATGTTAGTATTTTTTATGAAAAATTTCCAAAATAAAACCAAATGATTTCAGCAAGTTTTTAAAATGTCTGGCCTAATCTCT
>NW_006326380.1:0-300 GCF_000327345.1 Myotis davidii
TCTTTGGGTTGTCGGGAAGATCCAGGAAAAAGTAATGTGACAGAGAACTTCGTAAGGATCTAAAGAGTTCCTGAGGTTATCTTTCTTGTAAATGAATGAAGCAGAATTTATCCAGGGACCGCTGAAATGACAGAATTACCTGCACAATATTTTGGGGTTTTTCCACATTGTTCTTGCAGGCATTTGGAGGTGTGGAGATAGCAGTACAATAGCTCATTGCCATCTATAGGGAAATACATACTCTTAAGGTTGCATCCCAAATGATCTAATAATTCATATCATCTAAATGAAATTGAACCA
>NW_006326381.1:0-300 GCF_000327345.1 Myotis davidii
TTAATACCTGCAGTTGGGCATTGTGATTTTCATTGGAATAGAATATCTTTTCCTAAAATCATGTCATTTTCATTGAAGAGACCGTATTAGGTTTTACCTGATTATCTGTATAAACAATTGATTATATATGTCTTTTAGGTTTACTTTGCTAGAATTTTGCTTAAAGGAATATTCAGATTGAACTTCAGTTAGCCCTTCAGGGCACAGAAGTCAAGCCACACAGTTTACATTTGGTTTTGCCTGCAAGGGTGTGGTAGATTTCTCAAGGTCTTCAGGTCCCCAAAATGTCTTGAGATTCTT
>NW_006326382.1:0-300 GCF_000327345.1 Myotis davidii
AAATCCTTAATATCATCCAATATCCAGTGACGTTTCAAATTTTGCGGAATTATTTTTAAGTCCTGGGCCGGCCTCCACACCTGCTGAAAGGTGATGTCTGTATTTTGACAGCTCATGGGCGGTGCTACCCCGCCGGCTGGGGAATCTGCCCTGTCCAGCAGCCTCAGCCGGACCCCTGCCAGTGATGGGGCTGCATGAGGCACAGGAGTGATGGTAGGATGCCTTCCTTCACAACTGTCTGGCTCTTAGTGGAGGTAAAACTTGAATGTATTTTCCACTGAAATGAATTATTAAAACATT
>NW_006326383.1:0-300 GCF_000327345.1 Myotis davidii
AAAAAAAAAAAAAGTCATTCATGTACTATAAAACTAGACCTTTCTGCCTTCATAACCTCATAGGAGGGTTTTTTAATTTTTAGATGCAACTGATGATTTAAAACTCATCGCTTCCCATTTGATCCCTACTCTTAGAGCATGATCCTTGACACCTCAAACATCCAGCATGAGAAAATAATATTTTTATTAAAAGGCAAGCCATGGTCAGTTAGCTCAGTTGGTTAAAGCCTCATACTTATACACCAAGGTTGCTGGTTTAATCCTCGCTTAGGGCACATACAAGAAACAACCAATGAATGC
>NW_006326384.1:0-300 GCF_000327345.1 Myotis davidii
TACTATGACTGTATTGCTATTTATCTCTCCCTTAAAGTCCATCAAGAGATTTTTTATATATTTACGTGCTCCTAAATATATGCATTTGGTGCATATGTGTTACCAAGGGTTATATTTTCTTGTGGGATTGGTCCCTTCATTATTATGTAGGGATATTCTTTGTCTCCTGTATGGCTTTTGTTTTGAAATCTATTTTGTCAGATATGAGGATTGCCCAGCTTTTCCTTTTCTTTTTCTTTTTTTTTGTTTTGTTTCCATTTACATGGAATATTTTTCCATCCTTTCACTTTCTGTCTGTGT
>NW_006326385.1:0-300 GCF_000327345.1 Myotis davidii
ATTACAGACCAATATTCCTGATGAACATAGATGGAAAAATCCTTAACAAAACATTAGCAAACCATATTTAACAGTATACTGAAGGACTCATACACAGTGATTAAGCAGGATTTACTCCGGGATTCAAGGATGGGTCAATATGAATATGATTCAAATCAATAAATGCAATACACCACATTAACAAAATGAAAATAAATATGACCATTTCAGTAGAGCCCAAACAGAATTTGACAAAATTCAGCATCCTGTTATAATAAAACTTCTCAACAAATTGCATACAAAAGAACATACCTCAACATA
>NW_006326386.1:0-300 GCF_000327345.1 Myotis davidii
TGATTTCACTCATATGTGGAATATAAAATTGAAGGAAACAAATGAACAAACAAGAAACAAACAAAAACTCATTGACCTAGGCAATAGTATAGTGGTTACCAGAGGGAAGGGGGTTGGGAGGGCAAAAAGGATTAAGGGGGTCAAATATATGATTATGGAGGATGATTTGACTTTGGGTCATGGGCATACAATACAATGTGAAGATCATGTATCAGAAATATACACTTGAAGCCTATATAATCTTATTATCCAACTAGAGGCCTGTGCACAAAATAGGTGCACTTGGGGGGTCCCTCAGCC
>NW_006326387.1:0-300 GCF_000327345.1 Myotis davidii
AATGGAAACTAAGGAGAAAGTAAACAAATGGCATCAGCAATTAGTCATGTGCTATCACCACCCATCCTTATTTTGAGAAAACAAGGAAGCACTCTCCAATAGACATAACTGGTGAATTAAGGAACTGAATGGCTATGAGAATTAGTAAAATTTCTGTCTCTGAAAGTGTGCAAACAGAGGCCCAAAGACCCTTTGGTAAGGATGACAGGGAGGAATTCACTAAAGCTTCCAGTGGGAACTGTCGTTTCAGCGGGCACTATAATTAGCTTAATGCTCTGCTGCCACTGTCTTGAAATTCTT
>NW_006326388.1:0-300 GCF_000327345.1 Myotis davidii
TGTGCACCGGGCCTCTAGTACATATATAATTACTGATACTAGTTTCAATCTCCTCTACAGTACTTGAAAAAAACTAAAAGCTCTCATCTGATTTCTGAACATTTCTCCTGTTCATCTGATGTTTTCTTTCAGTTTTACTACTTTGAAGATCTTTTTTTACATATTTGTTTAGTTGAAAGTGATATTTTAAACTTCCCGGATAAAAGTTGTGCATGCTATAATTGATTAAATATCTGTCTGTCACTCAGGACAACAAAAATAACCATTTTTCAGAAGTATGAAATAGTCATTTTAAAAATG
>NW_006326389.1:0-300 GCF_000327345.1 Myotis davidii
TGACTTCAAGGGCCCAGAAACTGGTCTTTTTTCTCCTCCTTTAACATTTTCTTTTGATTTTATTTCCTTTGCTATATCTCTTTCTCTGAATGACTCCTTCTCTATTTCCTTTTCTTGAGTCAATTTTGATTCTATGTTGGGGATAGTGGTCTTGAATTTCTCATCTTTAGCTTTTTCTTCCTTCTTGAATTTTTCTTTCTCTTTGTTGGTCTTAGATGTTCTTTCCTTTGTCTCTCTTGCTTTTTCATCTTTATTTGGCCGTTCTTCCTTTGGTTTTTCTTTACCATCTTTACTAAGTAC
>NW_006326390.1:0-301 GCF_000327345.1 Myotis davidii
CTGCCCTAAATTAATGAGTCAGCTAAAAACTAGGGATTCAGGGTTTGAAGAGGAGCGGTGGCAGAAGCAGTCTCTAAGTTGACACTCACCTCTCCTCCAAAGTCCACAAAAGTACTGAGTCGCGTGTAGCGATCGCGCAGAGGGCAAAGCGTGGATTCAAACCTTGGCTCTGCAGCTAACAGTGTGACGTTAGACATGTCACTGACACTCCAAGTCAGAGTGACCAGGTGACATCACATACCGCTATGGGATAAAATTGATAAAATACTTAAAATGGTTCCTGGCCTGTAATAATACTTCA
>NW_006326391.1:0-301 GCF_000327345.1 Myotis davidii
CTCTCTCTCCCTCTCTCTGAAATCAAAAACATATTTTTTTTAAAATGTGATTAGCCAGTTGATTTAATTCATATAAGTTTATACTCTCACAGTACGCTTTTCTTCTTTGTTGAAAAATCCTTGGAACCTCACACTTTTAGGTCAGTTTTATTTTACTTGTAAAGATTGATAATGAAATAATTGCAATTAAAACTAACACAGCCTTTTCAATAGTTTAAGAATTTGGTAAAACTCTAGCTATCTATAACATTAGCTCAACACAAAAGCTATTTCAAAACCTGCTTTAAAATGTTTTAAGTAG
>NW_006326392.1:0-301 GCF_000327345.1 Myotis davidii
AGGTGCACAAATTTGTGCACTGGGCCCTTAGTTATTACACAAAATCATTCTCTTTTACTTATAAGGTACACTATTTTCTAGAAGCAAACTTGAATAAATTTTAAACTCTCCTTGCATGACATATAGTCTGACATAGTGCTGAAAGTCATTGAACGTGGCTAATTACATGATGAGTGATGAAAATTAGATCTTTGCCTGCCCAAGCAGGCAGCTAGTTTAGCACTTGGGAGATTCATAGCCATGACTCACTTGTAGATGTGTGGAATTTTTTTCTCTCTTTTTGCTATACCTATTTTTGAAA
>NW_006326393.1:0-301 GCF_000327345.1 Myotis davidii
AGATGTTAATTATAGCCACAGATATAGATAAATAATAAAGACAGCATAGAGATAGCAGGTGAATAGAAATATCGATGATGAGTGGATGGGTAGATGGATGGATAGACAGATATGATGGATTAATAAGTGGATGGAAGAATTGTGTGGGTGGGTAGATAGACAGACAGACAGAGCTTGGTGAATGGATGACAAAGTGAGTGGAGGGATAGATGATGATGATGATAGATAAATCGATAGATGGTAGATAGATGATAGATAATCTAAGTTATAGCCACAAAGATTGATAAATGACAGAGAGAAG
>NW_006326394.1:0-300 GCF_000327345.1 Myotis davidii
TTTTTCCATTGATTTTTAGAGAAAGTGGTTGGGAGAAGGGAGAGAAAAATATCACTGTGAAAGAGATGAATCAATTGTTTGCCTCATGCACACGCCCCCACCAGGGTTGGGGATCAAACCTACAAACCAGGCTGGACCCCTGACTCAGAATCAAAACCCATGATCCCCTGTTGCACAGGCCCATGCTCCAACCATTGTGCACACTGGCCAGGACCCACAAAGGACTTTTAAATGTGAAGCATGTAAAAAGTTTCCTTAAAGTACAAAATTACATTTTTCCTTCAAAGTTGTTTTTTTTTT
>NW_006326395.1:0-301 GCF_000327345.1 Myotis davidii
TAAGTTTTTACCAGCTTTACATATACATTTGTGTGTACACGTATTTTAATAGGTTATTCTTCATTTTGGGTTTGTCTGCTGTTTCCTTGAGATTAGAATCGGGTTATTCATTTTCGGTAAGAATAGTACATAGGTGATGATGTGTCTTCACGGTATCACCTCTGCAGTCAAATGGTGTCTGATGGTCAAGATATTGCTCAATTTCTCCTCTTCATAATTAATTTTTTTAAAGTCATGTGGTATGTACATTTTCTTTTTATTTATTTAGTTTTAAAAATATATTTATTGATTTCAGAGAGGA
>NW_006326396.1:0-301 GCF_000327345.1 Myotis davidii
CATGACATTTCATGAAAAGAAAGTTATCCAAATATCACATCTACTTTAAAGGCAATCTGAATTTTAAGTCTGAAAATTCAGGTTTGAAATGGCATAAAAAGGGAAGTTTCTCAAATGAGTCATAACAGGACAGGCTGTTCCTTTTGGCTGCTCTATTCAAGCTACTCTTCAATCTCAAAAGTTTAAAAATACATGTCTGCGTCCCAGAGGAGTCGTCATCTATGGCTTGGTACACCAACTTATGGTTTGGAAACAGGAAATAACTTGACTCACCTATTCCTCCATTGGGTTTTTAATACAA
>NW_006326397.1:0-301 GCF_000327345.1 Myotis davidii
ATTCCTGCATTTGGATTAAGAGAAAGGGTGCACAAGGAGAGGTGACCTGAGTGGGAGAGACATCCTACAACACAGCATGTGACAGGAAAGGGACTGAGGGCAAAAAGCTCCTCTCACTGAATCTTTACTTCCCTTTGACACCTGTGGATCCACCTAGTAGATGTCTTTATAACTCCCATGAGCATCCCAAATTCTAGAACTTGCTTGCCGACATGTAGAATCTAGATCACTCAATTCCTGCTCCATGCATATTCCTGGATGCTGTCCTCCTGTCTGCCTCCTGCTATAGCATACCTTTCAA
>NW_006326398.1:0-301 GCF_000327345.1 Myotis davidii
AAAAAAGAAAAGCAACGACAACAAAAAATCTAACCAACCAAACAGAAAAACCCTACAACACGAATGCAGACAATAGAAATTGCCTAAAATTCTTTACCTAGGAACCAAAATGTGTGTGCAGGCACGTGTACATGTGTGCATGTGTATGCTTGCACATAGGTGCTAATGTTGGAAAGAAGTTTAGTATTGAGACCACTCTAGGTCAGCAAAGGTCATGGAGACTTTAACTCCCAGGCCTACACCTCCATTCTTCTATGCAAATACTCTCGAATGTAATTGGATCAGTGAACACAAATGCTGT
>NW_006326399.1:0-301 GCF_000327345.1 Myotis davidii
AAGAACTCTTAAAACTCAGCAGTAAGGTTACAAATAATCTGATTAAAGAGTAAACCAAATAAGCACATGAAAAGATGCTTATTTGACAAGGATGTGGAGCAACAGGAAATTCCTTTCATTGCAGGTGGGAATGTAAAATAGTACAGCCACTTTGGAAGATAGTTTGGCAGTATCTTACAAAACTAAATAAATCTTAACATATGATTCATTAATTTTTCTCCTTGAAAGTATACAAGTTGAAAATGTATGTCCACATAAAAGCTTGCAGACAAATATTTATAGCAGCTTTATTCATAATTGC
>NW_006326400.1:0-301 GCF_000327345.1 Myotis davidii
GCCCTGACCAATAATCAATCCCTAACCTCCTGGGTAATAGGCCATTGTCCAACTATTGAACCATGCCAGCCAGGAAACCATGTCTGACTTTCTTAAAATCCTGCCCTGCTCCCAAAAGACACCTCCATGAATAGAGAAACCTTTTCAAGGTGGCCTTGCCTATGGGACATCAGCCTGGACATCAATTTCAAGGCCCATTGGGTCCCTCTACCTCCTCCTCATGGTGTCACCTGTTATTGGTGCTTTGAAAGTGACCACAAGTCAATGGCCAGGGTCTTTCTTCTCTGGCTCTGCATTCATG
>NW_006326401.1:0-301 GCF_000327345.1 Myotis davidii
ATATATATATATGTATATATATATATATTTAAACATCAATAAACTATTCTTTAGAAAATAAAAATAAAATGTTAATGGCTTTTTGAGTGTTTACAGAAAACAGTTAAATAGGGGTCAAGAAGGCCACTCTGAGGAAGTAATATTTGAACTAAAGACTCAGCACAAGTCAGTTATGAGAAGAGAAGAAACAGCTTTCTTGGTGCATGAAACAGCAAAGGCAAAAGCCCCCCAAGGGGAGAACTTTTTAAGCCGAGCACTGCGGGGAACCCCAGGGTGTGGAGCACAGGGAGCAGACAAGGGG
>NW_006326402.1:0-301 GCF_000327345.1 Myotis davidii
TAATGATTTGCTGAATGTGGTAAGGGAGTCTGAGCATCTAGCTCAGACCTGAGATCTAAGAGCACATATCGTAAGTGATAGTGATTTTCATGGACATCAAGGTTTCTTCAGTAGTGCTTAGCTGCTTGGTACAGACACAAGTTGAAAAGACAGACAATCTAGATTTTTGGTTCTGAAAGGTAGGTATGCCATAATGCAGGTCTCCGCACATTAGGAGATTCATCATAAATCCAAATCTGAATAAGAAAGAAAATGTATGGGAGGACAAATACATATTAAACTGTATATATACTAGTGCCCC
>NW_006326403.1:0-301 GCF_000327345.1 Myotis davidii
AGTGGTATCACTGGGTCAAATGGGAGTTCTATTCTTGTATATGGTCTAAGGACGTGGTCTAGATCCTAGATTCCTTCTTTTGTCTTTATCTGTCCAGTTTCCTCAATACCGCGTATTAAAGTGATCATCTTTACTCCATTCTATGTTCTTGATCCTTTGTCAACTATTAATTGACGACAGAGATTTGGGCTTTTTTCTGGGTTCTGGATTCTGTTCCATTGATCCACCAGCTGTACCGGTTCATAATGGCAGATTTTATAATCAAGGAAAACAGAATAATTTCAAGAGAAACATCAAAAGT
>NW_006326404.1:0-301 GCF_000327345.1 Myotis davidii
CATCAACAGGAGGAAGTCCTTGCAGCCATTCAGACTCGGGAGCCACCTCTACATGTACTGATAGGAAAGGGTTCCAAGATGTCCTGTTATGTAGAGAAGGGCCAGGTGGAATAGTGTGCTCTCATTCATATGAAAATAGGTACATGCGTGCATTACCTTCACCATACATACACGTATGCTTGTCCATGCATAGTTTGTCCCTTGAAGGCTTCACACACACACACAAAAACACACACAAAAAAACAGTGTTTGCCTCTGACGGGGGGCCTGGAAGGTGGGAAGGAGAGGGAAGGAGACTGGC
>NW_006326405.1:0-301 GCF_000327345.1 Myotis davidii
AAATCCCTTCTCCAATTGCCCTCTATTCTCTCATCTCCCTGATCTCTCTTTTCTGCTCCCTACTTCTCTCTCAGATGCCCCCTCCCCCCCCACCACCACGTTGTCAGAACTCATTTCTCTCTGTACCCTTCCCGCTCTCCTTCTCATCTTTCTCTCTCTCTTTGATCACTTTGCTCTCTCTGCCTCTGTGAACTCGTCTCCCACCTCTCTCGGTGACCGCTGTCAATATAGCTCTTCTCACTCTATATTCTTCCTTCTCCTACTCTGCTCACAATCTCCTCTCTTATTTCTTACTCCCCTC
>NW_006326406.1:0-302 GCF_000327345.1 Myotis davidii
CCCCCCAAAAAAAACAATGGCAAGGTAACCATAAACACAAAACTGCAGATGCTGGTGTGCCAGAGGGGACGGAGGTGGGGGTGGCGAGTGTGGCCAGGGGGATGGATGAGAAGAGGAACCTATAGATGGGGCAAAAGTAGATGAATGTTTGCCTCCAATCCTTAAGTAGGTGGGGACTGACGGAGTTCTGGCTGGCCAGGGCGCTTTGACCAGGAGGGAGGGAGGAGAGAGAAAAGTTTCCTCTGGTGCCCAGAGTGGGGCTGGGGCTCCAAGGCATGTCCAGCCCCAGGAGGGAGGCGGCC
>NW_006326407.1:0-301 GCF_000327345.1 Myotis davidii
AGCCAAAGGTGAAGTGACAATGTCCCGACCTCCCATGGCAGTGGGTGGGCAGATTCGGATGCTGAGTCTTGGGCGGGGGGACAGTCAGACAAGGAGAATTGGCCTTCGTTTTGTCCTCTGGAAGCCTGAAGGCACCGCTGCGATGAACAGTTGTGGCCAGTCCTCCTTCAGGGAGGGAGGCTGCGGGCTGTGGCCAGGCAGCTGGACACCCCTGTCCTGCAGGTCTTGGTTGTGCTGCGTGTGAGCTTGGCCCTTCCTCCCTGCAGTGGGCTGTGGCCTTTCCTTCATGCAGGGCTCCCTG
>NW_006326408.1:0-301 GCF_000327345.1 Myotis davidii
AAAAAAAAAACCCCACCTAGAGTCTTTTACAATCTCTGACTCCCCATCCCTGAGTGCTGATGCCGTCTTGGGGCTCAGCCCATCTGGTTTCCAAATGAGTTAATAAATTTATAATTTTTTACCATTTTCAGGCTTGTGCATACCTCCTTTGGCGACCCTAACATTTGGTGCCAAATCCCAGGATGGGCCTACTTGTACTCAGGAAATACCATCCCTAGACTCCTTTTGTGTCCAGGCCTCATTGTCCCTCTGACAAAGCACAAAGATTTTTGGCTCTGAAGGAAAAAAAACGTCAGCCCCT
>NW_006326409.1:0-301 GCF_000327345.1 Myotis davidii
ACTTCACCAGTGAGTTGCAGCAGGTCAGTATAACGCATATGGACTCACGGCAGCTGTCAGCACCCTCATGTTAACTGTCTCTCCTTTGCCTCTCTACTTGCTCCTCTTTGAAAACTCTATAGTGAATGTTTCCTTTCGCTGCCTGAGAGATGTTTTGGTTTTATTTCTGTTGCATTTGTGTGTTGATAATAGTGAGACTACAAAGGACTAGCATTCTGCCTAAGTCTGTAATGCAGTGGTTATAAGCTGAGCTCACATTTTACTGCTCATCCTAAAATAATTGAAAATAAAACTGCCATTC
>NW_006326410.1:0-301 GCF_000327345.1 Myotis davidii
CCTCCAGCTGCCCCTGTCCTGGTTGGGATAAGGTCCAGGGCTTACAAGCTGGTCCCTGCTCCCTTATGGAGCCTTATCTTTCACTCCCCAGAACCCCTCTGGGCTCTTCTTGGCTTTGACCTTGGACTGCCCCTTTTACCACTTCAGGACTTTTGCATATGATGTTCTTTCCCTGGATGCTCTTCCTTCTCTGTAGCCCTCGTTGCCTGGCCATTTCTACTCTTAAGTCTGAGCTTGGACTCCATTTCCTCTGTGGTGCTAGTTGATCATCTTTCCCAACGGCTTCCTGTTCAGGCCAGAA
>NW_006326411.1:0-301 GCF_000327345.1 Myotis davidii
TTTACCTATGCCGCCATCTTGGTTTCTAGCAAATGTTTTTTGTACAAGGCAAATATTTCAGCTTTTACCTGACCAAGAGACAAAATTAAAGATCTTATATACAGACTTAAATAGAAGAGAGGAAACAATTTCCATAAATTTTTAGTAGACAAAAATACAATAAATAATAATAATGGTTGTGCAAGTTCTAAATTGCTGAGATAAGAACACCTATAATTGGCGTTTTCCAGTGAAATTTCATTTGAATAAAGGATTGCATGGATTAAAGTGTTGCAGAAGACCCAAGAAAAACCAAGCGATG
>NW_006326412.1:0-301 GCF_000327345.1 Myotis davidii
TCTCTCTCTCTCCTCCTCCTCCTCCTCTCCCTCTCCCCTTTCCTCCCTCCCCCTCCCTTCCATTCTCTCTAAAATATCAATGCAAAAAATATCCTCAAGTGAAGATGAACAACAACAACAAAAAGATTCCCCACCCCCCCCTCCGGAACCCAGCCTTGTATTTTATAACTGGTTATCAAAAAAGTTGTTCTTTTGTGAGATCACGTGGCAGTGTATTTTAGCAGAAAGTGCACTGGACTAGGCAGTGAACTGCTCTCTACTCTTAGTTCTTCAGCTGCACAACTAGCTTTGTAATTGTGGA
>NW_006326413.1:0-301 GCF_000327345.1 Myotis davidii
TGGTGGGCATTGCAAAGGTACAGTCAATTTGTACCTTCTCTTTTATTAGTGTAGATACCTTTAAGAAAACTGTATTAACTTTATTGTTAGGACAGCCCTTACAAATCAACATATGTTATGGACCATTTAGTAATTTAACAATCATGATTTAGATTCTCATATGAAGGAAAAAATACATATGACATTAGCATACAAATAGCATGTCTAAAATTATATCAAATTCTGTTTTGGAGATGAGATTTAATTCTTTAACATTTAAGTGATTGCTCTGGCCAGTTTGGCTCAGTAATTAGATTGTCAG
>NW_006326414.1:0-301 GCF_000327345.1 Myotis davidii
CCCGGCCAGCCCCACCCCTGTCAAGCCCCTCTGGGCAGGGACCGCAGCCTCAGGTTCCCCGGCCCAGCACTGCATTGGGGGTGCAGTCTCAGGACCCCATCAAGCCCTAACAGGTGGGAGGGCTCAGCCTTAGGTCCCCCAGCCTGGTGCCAGAGCTGGGGACATGGCCTGAGGTTTTCGTCAAGCTCCGCCAGGTGGGGAGCGCAGCCTGAGGTCTCCTAGCCCAGTGCCTGGGCGGGGAGGGTGCGGCCAGAGGTCCCCGGACATAGAGCTTGGGCAGGGGGTGCAGCCGGAGGTCCCT
>NW_006326415.1:0-301 GCF_000327345.1 Myotis davidii
CATAGTCGTAACATTTTGGTTTCTTTCCAATTACATAATTTCTAGACTTCCAAATACTTGGTTTAATTTTTCTGTTTTTCAAGTGAGGTTGAAACTGCTAATTATGTTAAATATGTATTTAACTTGCTCCCATACTTACATTAGGGGAAAATACATTTCAAATAAAATGGACTTCTTATGTGTTATAATCTACACTTCTATTTCCAAATTAGATGATTATTAGGCATATGTTTAATAGCTACTCTTGGGTTAAAATGCTAAATGTGACCTTAACTTTGAGGCTGAAACATGTAATTTTCAC
>NW_006326416.1:0-301 GCF_000327345.1 Myotis davidii
GCAAATTTATTAAGGAAGCAAAGCAAGTGAATTATTAAGAATACAGTTGGCAGAAAGCACAAGCGGGCAACGTAACTATTCTGAGTGCCCCACCTGGTGGGAGTTCAGGAGTTTTATACCTTTTCCCCCTATAGGTTTCAAGGTTCCCCTGCTGGATAGACCAGACCTCAAGAGCCCTTTTCACATTATTGCAGGTTTTCCAAGAATTTATGAGAACATCTGGCAATTTTATCTTAGCAAGTCCCAAGACTGTTCACTTCTTTGGTGGGTGAGATAAACTCTCCTTCCCCCTCAGCTTCCC
>NW_006326417.1:0-301 GCF_000327345.1 Myotis davidii
TCATTGGTGGATGCTCAACCACTGAGCCATGCCGGCTAGGCAAAGCCCTTCATTTTCTAATTGTTTACTACATTTTAATTTTATCTGTGCTCTCAAGATTACTTGTATTTATTATATCTGTGTAGTATAAATACACTATATAATGGCATGCTATTATGAATCTTTTCTCATCAGTGCAATAAGGCACATCACATTGATAGCATTACATTAGTTGCAGTGGTAGTATTTACACCATGAACATTGCCCATCATTTAAAATTGGGATATGATTTAGTTTTTTTAATTATTATTAAGACTTTAGG
>NW_006326418.1:0-301 GCF_000327345.1 Myotis davidii
CTCTCTGAAATCAATAAAAATACTTTTAAAATGCATAGTTTTAAAAATTAAGAGCTGTATTCTAGGATCCTCATATTGTCTAAAGTCAAAGCTCTGGCAACTGGGGATGCTGGAGATTCATAAGCATGATAATCTTTTGTGTCCTATTAACTCTGCATACTCTTGCAGTATCGTGGTTTATGAAAAATGCACATTTGGTTATTCAGATTATCAAAATATAGTTTTCATATACACTAGGTCTTTATCTACAGTTTCTAGCTCACAGCCCCCCAAACCCTTGGAATTTCCTAAGTGTTGAGAG
>NW_006326419.1:0-301 GCF_000327345.1 Myotis davidii
CACTGAGCCACGCCGGCTGGGCGGTTATGGCAGCTTCCTATGAACTTGTGCTGAAGTCTCAAATCTGGACACGAAGAGCCTTCATGACAAGCGTCCACGTGAAGGGAGGCCCCGTGGAAGGAACAGTAGCCTTCCTGGGACTTCTTCGCCATTGCTCAGCCTGCAGAATGCAGCGTCCAGACCTTCGAGGTCAGTTGCTCCCACTGGGGAGCCCACTTACGAGTAAAAAATGGAGGCACCTGGCCATTGGAATTCCAGGAGATTTATCACTTCAAATGCTTTTTTTTTTTTTTTTTTTTTT
>NW_006326420.1:0-301 GCF_000327345.1 Myotis davidii
AACCCTCACTCCCATTTACTGAGCATCATTGATATGTTCTCTCTGTCAGGAGATTTGCATGTTATTATCACACTGAATCCAGGTAGATCTTATTATTCTCCCATCATTTAGAAGAAAGGAGACAGAAAGGGATTATATAAATAATTTGAAGTCCAAGAACTAAGTTACTTGCCTTATATTCAAATGTAGGTTAACTACAACTAAAGCCACTAAGCCAATGTTTGCCAAATTTGAGTTATATCCATGCCACAGTTATCTCTTTTATCTATATCCATATATCACTTGAACCAGTTTTTTTTTT
>NW_006326421.1:0-301 GCF_000327345.1 Myotis davidii
CTTGGCTTTATCATGGAGCACCAGAAGAGAAAGGCCCCTCTTTCACTCTGTCTGGTTTCATGATCCTAGCACACATTATGGGAACTCCGCATTGTCCCCCCTCTGGCAAGTAGCCACTCACTGTCAGAATCTAGGAAAATGACACAGTTCCCATAATGTGTGTTGACCTGATAAAGGGGGTGATTTTCCTGTGGCCTCCCTGACAAGACCAGAGAAGGCCCCTCTCCTGGGCCAACAAGGTGCCAGGCACCCTTCCCAAATGCCAACCATACTCTTTTGAGCTAAGGGATGGGAGGGGTGT
>NW_006326422.1:0-301 GCF_000327345.1 Myotis davidii
CTCCCCTTCTCTCTCTCTCTCTCCAGCATTTGAATATGCATAATCAACCACATGAAGAGAGTCAACAGTGGAAAAAGGTATAAAATACCTTGATAGAAAGGAAAATGACTGAATTGGGAAAAGCAAATATGTCCTGAGTTCCTGTCTCTGTAACAGGCACTGTGCTAAAGCTTTATACCAGTTAGAATTGTGAGTGGCTGCAAATAATGGCAAACCTGACCAGCGGGGCGAGAACTAGTAGAAGTTTATTTAGTTATGTCTGTCAGTTAAGCCTCTAGAACAGTGGTTCTCAACCTTCCTA
>NW_006326423.1:0-301 GCF_000327345.1 Myotis davidii
CACAAATTCATGCACCAGGCCTCTAGTATTATAAAGTCAGAAATTAAAGTCTAATGTACATGAAATAGACTCAGATAACACCAGAATATCTAACATAACTGACTAAAATTGCCTGTGAGTTGGTATTAATAAATTTAAATTAGAAGTTGAAAAAGAAGAATTATAAGTCTCCAATTGAAAGTTACAATTTCATTCAGGGACTTTAAAAAATTTGGGTCCTATGGCAATCTAGTTGGTATCCTTTAACTCCTAAAATTATAGGCAAAACTTGTGTCTACATAGGTGTACTTACTGGTATCTC
>NW_006326424.1:0-301 GCF_000327345.1 Myotis davidii
GTGATCTCTAGTTATCTGGTACCTGGCCCTGGGTGATTAGGCAGGGGAAATACTGCTTTGGTGAGAGTTAGATAAAGGAGTTGATTGGGGATAGGTTGGAGAATTTGTAATTTAATTTTGCACACCTGCAAAAACTGGATTGCATGGGAGCTATAAACAACTCTGGCCATTAGTTTGACCTTGTGATTGATTAGTGAGTGCTAAATAGACAAATACAGAATCTAAGAAAATAGTTAAAAACATTAATAGAGTTTAAGAAGCCTCAGTCCAGTCCCTCCATTTTATAAATAAGGATACTGAT
>NW_006326425.1:0-301 GCF_000327345.1 Myotis davidii
CTTTTTGCAAGCCCCTGGGGAGAGACAAGGCCACTGGGGTCACCTTTAGGATCCAGCAGGGCTACACCTCCAAGGAAGCCCACACCACGCATGTGACACCAGGAGGAAGACTCGGACCATCGATGGGCAACGCCAAGGGCAGAGATGCTAGGAGAGCAGCCCACCCACCTGGTGATGGTAAGTCGTTGGTTCTTCATGACCATTGTGGCATCTGTCTTTGTGGCGTCGGAGCCTGCGTGCAGGTCGAACACTTTATGATCAAAGGGGTGAAAGAATTGTCCTGGAAAGGCACATTGGAGGC
>NW_006326426.1:0-301 GCF_000327345.1 Myotis davidii
GTCAGGGCACTTACAAGAATCAACCAATGAATGTACAAATAAATGGAACAACAAATCCATGTCTCTCTCTCTAAAATCAATTTAAAAGGCTAGGAGACTTAAGGTTTAAAGAAGCCTCCGTCCTACCATTAGCTGATTATTGAGCTAACTAAGCAGAGACTTTAGTGGCCGCATTGGATAAAGACTACAGACTTTACAGAATTTGTTTAGGAAAGACACTAAACAGACAACAATGAACAGCAACAAGTCCCAAAGATGGGGGAAATCTGAGTTTCTTCAGTCCAGGAACACAACTTGCTTT
>NW_006326427.1:0-301 GCF_000327345.1 Myotis davidii
CTAGCACATGTTAAGTGATCAAAAAGGGTTCCATTCCCTTATTATTGTACTTCCTCCCAAACCATATTTTCCCAGGCTCACTGAAGTTCTGTATGCATGCCATGTGGGGAAATCTAAAATGATGTCTTCTTGCTGAAGTTATCATTTCAGAGAGGTTTTCCCAGAATAATTACTTGTATTTATACCTGATAAAGAATGTGATTTTGTCCAAATGCTGATAAAGAAAGAAAAAGGCTGGTTGTTGGGTTTTTGTTATTGTTAATCCTCTCCTGAGCATATTTTTCCACTGATTTTTAGAGAG
>NW_006326428.1:0-300 GCF_000327345.1 Myotis davidii
AAAAAAAAAGGACATTAAAGGGAAAGCTATAAAATCCTAATGAAATATGTAGTTTCATTATTAGCAATGTATCTATATTCAGTAATTTGAGTTTGACTCTGATAGTATAAGATGATTATAGTAAGGGAACCCAGGTGAAGACTATAAGGAAATTATGTACTATCTGTGAAACTTTCCTATAAATCTAAAATTATTTTTAAATAAAAAATTCATTTTTTAAAACATACTCTTTTTGCAACAACATGTAAGACCTAGCCCTGTTAGTCTTTTGAAAAAAAATAGAAGACATAAAATCTATCA
>NW_006326429.1:0-301 GCF_000327345.1 Myotis davidii
TTCAGGTCCCCACTGAGGGTGAAGGCTGAGCACGCACAGCCCATGGTGTCTCAGGAGGCCGTGGCAGTGGCTGTAATTGCCCCGGAATGGCAGTACCATAATGCACATTTAGGCTACTTAGTGATGGAAGCCTCTTGCCCAGCCCCCTCCCAGGTACCAAGTGAGTTCTGGTGCAGAGGCTGCAATAACCATAAGGTTGTCTATCTGTGGTGTTTGGAGCAGTGGGCATGTGGAAAGGGGAGATTGACTTCCCAGTGCCCAGTGGGGACACAGCACATGGAAAGGCCATCTGAGGACACAG
>NW_006326430.1:0-301 GCF_000327345.1 Myotis davidii
TTTTTTTTATGCTGTTGTAAATGGAAATTATTTTTTCTGATTTCATTTTTGGGTTATTTTTAGCTTATAGAAAGATAAATATTTTTGTATGTTGATCTTTAATTCTGAAGCCTTGCTAAACTGAACTGATTTAATAGTCCCAATAGTTGTTTAGAGGATTCCTTAGAAATTTCTGTATTCAACACTGTATCATCTGAAAGTAGGGATAGTTTGATTTCATCCTTGGCATTCTGGGTTTCTTTTATTTCACTTCCTTGTCCTCACTAGAAGCTCTGTAAAATGTTGAATAGAAGTGATAAGA
>NW_006326431.1:0-301 GCF_000327345.1 Myotis davidii
TATTACGCTTTTATTATTATAGATAGTCACCATGATGTACATTAGATCATCAGAACATCTTTTTCTTACTCCTAAAAATTTGTATGCTTGGACATATATCACCCCATTTCCCTCTTTCAATTGACCATGGCAAATACAATTGTATTCTCTATTTCTATGAAATTGGCTTTTTAAAAAATTCTCATACAAGTAATACTATATAATATTTGTCGTCCTCTGTCTGGCTTATTTTACTTAGCATAATAGCATCCAGTTTAATTAATGTTGTAAATAGCAGGATTTCCTTCTTTTTATGGCTGAA
>NW_006326432.1:0-301 GCF_000327345.1 Myotis davidii
GCCCTAGACAGTCCCCTAGCCTCCCCTATACACGGCCCATTTGAACAATGTGGAGACCAGGCCACGGTCACAGACTATCCTCAGACTTATTATAAGACAGAAACATTTACCCGAAAGCCTTTTAGGGCATTCAAAAATGGGAATCAATTATTTCTCTTCTGGGAGAAATGATAAAAACTGGAGTAACTATTTTATTACATATAACAAAAGCTCTTAAATCCAGCTATTGTTAGAGTTTAGCAATAATTATCAAGGGAAATGTTAAGCTTCCTTCATTAAGAAGTTGTCGAAATTATCTTAG
>NW_006326433.1:0-301 GCF_000327345.1 Myotis davidii
AAAAAAAACTACATGTGTACATGTGCTTGGAGAAAGTTTAGGCTAATATTCAAGTATCTCTTGAAGAAACCAAAGCTGACATAAAGTCAATATATTGGTATGAGTGCATCAGGAATAACATTGACTCAGTGTATAATGATTCAACCCTAAAATCCCCATTATTTGAGCTTCTCTCTATCCTGCTTTCTGCTACCTCAGATGTTGTCATCATTCCTAGGACTCTTGATTCTCTTTAGGAATCTGTGCTGATCACAGGATGGCTCTGAGCACAGGATAAAGCAATGAACCTCTGCGCTAGTGG
>NW_006326434.1:0-301 GCF_000327345.1 Myotis davidii
GATTGAAAATACTCTAAAGGGGGTGAGAAAAACCCCTAAATAACATTGCAAAACTATTTTTAGTGGATTCTATAACATTAAAGACAAACTGTATATAATACTGTGCTCCAGTTTCTAAACTTGTTTCTCAAAGTGGTATTGATTAGTAATTCTGAAACTACTCTAGGTATAACTAGGATTAAATATATAAGCACATATATTGTAGATATTGAAGGCCACATTTCTCAAGGTCTGAGAAGAAAGTTACCAAAAAGAAAAGTAAGAAGCTAGAAGGAACTCTGTAATGTTGAATTAAATTTGG
>NW_006326435.1:0-301 GCF_000327345.1 Myotis davidii
CAACCAAAAAAATGAGTTCGCATATCATAGGTTTGCCATCACTGCACTAGACTCTCTCTAGGATTTGCATTTAGTTTTCAGTCATTAAAGAAAATTATAGTGAACTACATACCTGATGCTGCACACCGATATTATCATCTGACATCTCACCTTGAACCCAAACTGCAGCCAGACTGAGAGGGGAAGGGTACACATGATGTACCTAGGAAATCTGGGATAGGTGAACAATGGGAGCACTAGGGGTGGGTCCAATGTGATAACCCTGTGGCATGGCTTCCTGATGGGAAGTAGACATTCCAAC
>NW_006326436.1:0-301 GCF_000327345.1 Myotis davidii
AAAGAATTTACATGCATATATGTATAACCCATGAATACAGACAATTGTGTGGTGAAGGCAGAGGGTGGAGGGGTCAATGAGGAAAAAGAGGGGACAGCTGTACTTTCAACAATAAAGATACATTTTTTTAAATGCATATCTTGGTCTGGTTGAAGGCAGAGATTTCAAGACTCGCTTCCAACATGGCCCAAGACAACTCTCCAAACCAGACCATAGCAATTAATTGCAGGTGACGCTGCATCCAATTCACAGAAGATCAATTGAGAATCCTCATCAAAGCTTTCAGCCAAAAACCTTACCC
>NW_006326437.1:0-301 GCF_000327345.1 Myotis davidii
ATCCACATCTGGAACATCAATGTCCACTTTGGGGCCTTTGAGATCAACTTCAGGACCTTTCAGATCTCCCTCGATCTTGGGACCTGTGACATCCATATCGCCTTTTATTTTGGGTCCTGTTAGGTTAAGATCAATATCTGGCATGGAGATCTTTGGTGTCTTAAAATGCATATCAGGCATCTTAAATTTTGGACTTTTCCACTTTCCTTCAGGCCCTTCAATATTCACATCAGGACATTCAAGGTCCACTTTTGGTGCTGAGACATCGATGTCAGCTTTGGGCAGGTTCACATCCACTTCT
>NW_006326438.1:0-301 GCF_000327345.1 Myotis davidii
TGGGCTAAGGGATGCCCATATAGATGGTAAAACATTATTTCTGTTAGATAGTTTCCAAAGAGATTAGTATTTAAATCTGCAGACTGAGTAAAGATTGCCCTCACCAATATAAATGGGCATTATCCAATCTGTTGAGGGGAAACAATTCCTCATAATAAATTTCTTTCTATATATTTATATAATCTGTGTGACAGTATACTATTGTGGATAACAATGTAAGATGAAATGTAAATAGATTAGTGAAGCCTTAACATTAATCTATGTTTTCATTCAAGGAGGTAGGACAACTCTATGTAAGCTC
>NW_006326439.1:0-301 GCF_000327345.1 Myotis davidii
CTTGCACTAAATCATTTCTGACCGTGGGATCCGTGCCAAGGTTTATAATTAAGACCCCTTACGGGACTCTCCCTGCAGGAGGCGATCCTGGAAGAACAGGAAAAGAAGAAAAGCAAAAACCTGTAGGTGCCCTGACCCCGACGGGAGAGCGTTGCCACGCGGGTGGAAGCCGGGGCAGGAATCGCCAGGCGGGCTCTGTCTTGCTCGCACACACCACCAGGCAGCTGCCCTTCCTCCTGAAAACCTAGGCTTCTGCACTGTGACCTGGGGGACCCCGTTCTCTCGATATCGGGGTTCAGGT
>NW_006326440.1:0-301 GCF_000327345.1 Myotis davidii
CAGGAATGTAGGTGAGATGTTTATGGCTCAAGGTGAATCAGTTCAAGGATTTGTGAAAGCACTTGAGAGGAAACCCACAACATTTATCTCTACTCCTGATATTCATATCTCCAGGTTCAGCTAACTCCCTCAAGGAATATGGGAAATGAAAATTTAATGGTCAAGACGGATCTTTAAAAAAAATCTTAACACTTTTTTATGTATAACCATATTGATCAATCAATTTTTATTTTATGTAAGTTTAGGTGTATGCACAGTGGTTAGCCATTTATATAATTTACAAAGTGATCTCCCTGATAAT
>NW_006326441.1:0-301 GCF_000327345.1 Myotis davidii
CACAATAGCTGAGAACTCTAAATGTGAAACGTGTAAGACCAACTTCTGTTGCATCCCTGTGCCTGAACTTGACTCTCTCCACTGCCCCAAACACGCATTCAACAACTGCACGGAAAACCCACAGCATGAGTCTGGGTCTTATGCGAAAACACTTTCAATAGAAAGAGAAGCGTTTGTTGTATGCCAAACCAAGATTAAGAATTAGTCCAGGAAACACAAAAAATGATACCAAACTCTAAAGAATAAGAGGACACAGGTTTCGTAAAGCAAGGGCTTAAAGCAGCGGTTCTCAACCTGTGGG
>NW_006326442.1:0-301 GCF_000327345.1 Myotis davidii
CCAAGACATCATTTTTATAAGACTCATTGACAACTTCGGCTATAATTTTGGGAGGGCTCCTCTGAAGGAAAATAACTCAAACTTACAAGTATAAAATTAGGTAAGATATCACAGCAGGTATCCCAGAAGCTTAAACTTGACTAACCTTTTGACAAATCTACCCCAGCAGGCACCCCAAGATTTTAGCATGTTTTCTGTGGACCACACTTTGTATAAACAATACTGTCCTAGTATACTCCTACCTTTTTTTTTTAACAGAAGTACAAAATATGGAAAAATTAGTGTGTTTGAATGATTTCAG
>NW_006326443.1:0-301 GCF_000327345.1 Myotis davidii
AGAGGAGAATGTACAATGAGAAGAAAATAAGCCCAAGGACAGAATTCTGGGAAATATTACCATTTAGATGACCATTGGCAGCTGAGGCACCCGTGGAAGACAAGGAAGGGCAGAAAGAAGGAGGAAAACTAGGGGCAGTTGTGTGATGTTGAGGGAAAAGAGTCTGGCGGAGGAATTGGTTAGTAGTGTCAAATAGAAAAAAATGGAAAAGGATAATTGATTTTTAAAATAATTTTAACAGTAAATCTTGCAATAGAATGGTATATACATATATATATGTATATATATACATACACATATA
>NW_006326444.1:0-301 GCF_000327345.1 Myotis davidii
AAAATGGTCAAGTTTCAAACCATTGACAATACCAAGTGCTGGTCTGGATGTGAAGCTATGTGAACTTTCATTCATTGCTAGTTGGAACGCAAACAATACATCCACTTTGGAAGACAGTTTAGTGGTTTCTTCCAGAATTAAACATACTCTTGCCATATGGTCCAGCAATTGTACTCCATGATCCAGATGAATTAAACACTGATGTGTACATAGAACTGCACATAGATGTTCCCAGCAGCTTTATTCACAATTGCTGACAACTTGGACTCAACCAAGATGTCCTTCAGTAGGTGAATGGATA
>NW_006326445.1:0-301 GCF_000327345.1 Myotis davidii
GGGGTCTGCTTGGGTCTTCTGCCTTCCTTGGCCCTTGACCATTGTTGAATGGGCTGGCAGCTCATCATATTTCAGTCATGTCCAGCTCCTCAGCTTAGCTGTGTGATCTGGGTAAGTGCAATACTCTAACCATCAATTTCTCTACCTATAACATCAGGATCATCAGAGTACCGACCTCTTAGGGTTGGTGTTTAAATAAGTAACTGTAAAACACTTATAATAATGCTCTGCATAGTAAGAGCTCAGTCAATGTTTATTTTTGTTTCTGGACCCTCTATGACAGTGGTTCTCAACCTTCCTA
>NW_006326446.1:0-301 GCF_000327345.1 Myotis davidii
CTCCCTCCCTTCCTCTCTCTCTCATTTCTGTATTATGTATCTTACTATCTTTCCATCTTTCTATCAATCATCTGTCTATATTTAAACAGTTTTATTGAGGTATAATTGACATACAAAGAACTATACATTTTAACTTGTATAATTTTATGTGAATGGATATATATAACACCCATGATACCATCACCACAATCAAAGTAATAGACATACACAACACCTTGCAAAATTTTTTTGTGTCGTTTAGTTTTACTTATTATTTTTTTTGTGTGTGTGTGGTAAGAACACTTAACATGAAATCTACCCT
>NW_006326447.1:0-301 GCF_000327345.1 Myotis davidii
ATCTGGAAACTGAACTTCTGCATCTGCCATTAGGAGACTGAAACACATACAGAGAGAAAACCATCCTATGGGTAAAACAATGCAAGTATTTCATCTTGACTATGAAAGGAACACGTAGGCCCTGGAGTGGAAATTTCTGATTTGATCCTGGGTCTATCACTCTGGTTTGTCTCCCTGTCAAGTCATCACTTGAGTTAATATTTGAAACTGAGGGTGTGAAATATAAGTACAAACGAAAAGACCACTTTAACCAAAGACACTGTGCCAATTGGCACATCTCAGCAGCATCTTTACCATTGCA
>NW_006326448.1:0-301 GCF_000327345.1 Myotis davidii
AGGTGGAGCCAACCATATTGCAGCCAGCCTC
This sequence comes from Myotis davidii, assembly GCF_000327345.1. Taxonomy (NCBI): domain Eukaryota; kingdom Metazoa; phylum Chordata; class Mammalia; order Chiroptera; family Vespertilionidae; genus Myotis; species Myotis davidii. The sequence goes on from NW_006326448.1 coordinate 32, forward strand.
AGGGAAGGGGTGAGGAGAGAGGGGTGGTGGTGGCCCTGAAGAAGGCAGCTGAGCAGGCAGCAGCAGAAGGGCAGGGAGTGGCAGCTGAGAGAGGATGGTGGGACAGTTCTCAGCTCTTGCGTGGCCTCCATGGCAGCCAGTGTGTAAAGCCCAGGCCAGGCCAGGCTGCTCCTCACTCCTGGCGAGAGGCAGGGTACCCCCTCCATGTGTTAGCTCTGGCTGCTCCTCCCTGGACAGTGAGTAGGAGGGGAGGTGCACTCACCTGTCCCA
>NW_006326449.1:0-301 GCF_000327345.1 Myotis davidii
AAAAAAATAAGGAAATATTTCAATCTAATAGAGAGTTAAAATTAATGTAATTAAAACATAATTGAATAAGAAAAGCAGAGACACAGATTTTGAAAACACCTTTAGTAGAGTCATTGGATTCACTGGATTCAGTAACAATATCACAAAAGTTCACTCAGAAAACTTTACGAGGTTGACAAGAATCTGTCTTTTTTTTTAAATAGATAATGCTGAGCCAAGATGATAGCATAAGTAAACACAATACAGGTGCTACAGTTACATTAAAATCACAACTAAAATACACAACAACCATCATTCAGAA
>NW_006326450.1:0-301 GCF_000327345.1 Myotis davidii
TTCAAAGGAGGCAATAGCGTGGCAGGCAGCTGTTTGCCTTATATGACCCAAGTCTTTGCACACATTTGGTAGCTTAGCATCATCCACAATGCTGGTCAGAAGGCCCTGTTTCCTAGGCAGGAGGGCTCCGTTCTCTGCTGCAGTTTTACTTTTCACCCTCTGCCCATTGATTCACTGGACTGCCTCTCGTTCGAAATGAGGGTGTTTTCCATCCATTTCCCAGTGACTGCAGCCATTCCAATGCTACTTCCCAATTATTTTTCATATCTTTGTAACATCTACGTTGTTTATAGTTGTTTTT
>NW_006326451.1:0-301 GCF_000327345.1 Myotis davidii
AAAAAAAAATCCATATTCTACCGTCTAAAGGGATTTTCCCATTGTGCGGTGGTTGATGAGGCAGGTTGTATTTATAGCAATATATCCTTAGTAGAATTTCTGATCCCATATGCTCCAACTGTATAACTTTTCAATCAAAAGATGATCTCTGATTCATCCTTGAGTGTTAGGTGGTATACATGATTCATTCTAACATATAGAATAACAAAAGAGATGCTATATGAATTCTGAAGCTAGTTCATATGAGGTAATATTTTAGGTTTTCATGTACAGTAGTCTCTCTCTCTCTCTCTCTCTCTCT
>NW_006326452.1:0-301 GCF_000327345.1 Myotis davidii
CAAGCAACAGCTGGCATCAGCATGCCCTAAACCCATCAATAAGAGGCCCAAGACATGGTACTAGCACCAGCCTGCCTTGATGCACAGCTTGACCTCATGTGGGCACTTCCAAGCAGGGGAACAGGACATGTAACCATCTACCAATAACCTAGAGTAAAGGTAAGAATGATATCTGACTTCTCAGAAACCATGCAAGTAAGAAAACAATGAAATGAAACACTTAAAGTGTTGAGAGAGAAAAAACTCACAAACCTAGAATTTTGCTCCTGGAAATTATCCTTCGAAGGTGAACAAGAAATAA
>NW_006326453.1:0-301 GCF_000327345.1 Myotis davidii
AGTCAAAGAAGTATCAGAGTTTCTCATTTTGTCCTTCCTTGATCACCTACAAATCAGCTTGGTCTATTATTACTTATCCTAACATTGTTTTTATTCTAGTATTCACACTCAGGCTCCTGGGCTTTCATTTCTGTGGGCTTTCCATAGCTTGAATGGAGTGGCCTCTGAATTATTCGCTTTGCTCAAATGTAAGTAGGTACATGTATCTTTCTGCTTCACTTTGTCTTCTAGTGTGCCTATGCTTGGAAATGTATATATAACACATATTATTTAATTATAAGTAGCTTTCCCTCTATTTCTT
>NW_006326454.1:0-301 GCF_000327345.1 Myotis davidii
ATCTGAAAATAAAATTAAGAAAACAATTCCATTTATAATAGCATAAAAACTTATAAATACTTAAGAATAAATTAAACCCAAGGAGTGAAAGGCTTATACACTGGAAACTATGAAACACTGGAAGAAATTAAAGAAGACTTAAGTAAATGAAAAAACAGTGGGTCCAAGGATTGGAAAGCTTAATGTTGTTAAGATGCTAATACTTCCCTAATTAATCTACAATCGCTATCAAAATTCAAAGTGCCTTTTTCTTGTAGAAATGGACAACCTGCCCTAGCTGGTTTGGCTCAGTGAACAGAGC
>NW_006326455.1:0-301 GCF_000327345.1 Myotis davidii
CAGTGGCCGCAGCCTGACCCTGCAGTGGCCACTTGGAACAGAGGCGTCCTGACAATCCCTCTGGCTTCAGGCAGGACAAGCAGAGGGCCCGGGCCCTGAGGCTCACGGGCGGGGCTGCACCTCCACTGTCGCTGTCGTTTCTCAGGGGACAATGGAGCCCACTTTCCCTTCCCCACTCACAGGTCTCTCTCCGGGTCTTGGATCTCGGCACAGAAATGTGCAAGGCAGCCACGCAGGAAGCCCCGGCCTTTCCCGCCCTCTCCCTTCACGGCGGCTCCTCCTGGCCTGTCCCACCGCCCTG
>NW_006326456.1:0-301 GCF_000327345.1 Myotis davidii
GATCTGACCCTTCCCTATATTCTCATCTGTAGAGATACCAGGGCTCATAGGGGTTATGTTTTGTATAAAGCCATAGACTCAATAGTTCAGAATAAGAAGCACATATCTTTTCTGACTGAATTTCATGTGTTAATGACAGACACCAGTGCTGATGTGCTAATATGACTGTCTGCTCTGAACCTAACCTCATGGAACAAAGAAAGTGTCACTGGGCTAAAAGAAGGGGACACATTGTCAGACAAGTTATCCATCCTATGCTGCAGCAAATGCTGCTGGCTTAGATATATTTAAATGCATGAAA
>NW_006326457.1:0-301 GCF_000327345.1 Myotis davidii
GTCTTCTTATATAGCCAATTTGAAAACTTTTGGGGATAAAATAATAGATTTTATGACTGTGTTTGGTAGTAGAAGGCCATTATAAACTTTTGGTGATGTCATGTTGCTTTGATTTTTCATGTTCTTTAGAGTTTGTGTTGCTGTTCTTGCATTTGCAGAAGCAGTTACCTTCTCCAATCTTTACTGCCTTCAGGGGAGAAATATCTTTTGTCACTCCTGCTATAGATTCTGAGACTTACCAGGACCTTCATTATTGCACCTAATCCATGTTTCTTGTGGTAGAATTCTTTTTTTTTTCTTT
>NW_006326458.1:0-301 GCF_000327345.1 Myotis davidii
AGATGTTAATTAACCTCCATGTCTTTGTGTGCTCTGCAGTTTTTTTCTTGTGATTGATTTTTCCAATCACTTGGTCATGTGACACTTGTTCCCATTGATCAAACAAGCGTTTCCTCTGGTCTGCCACTGAGATTAGTGTGAGGAACCAAGCATGGACTGTTAGAAGTTGTATACACATTTCAGGTCACTGTTTGTTAAATCTCATTATTTAAAAATGCTCTTCCCCTGTTGCTTAAACTTTTTTTTTGCTACATAGTTCAGACGAAGAAAAGAAAAACAGCGAAATGAAGCCACAAATCAA
>NW_006326459.1:0-301 GCF_000327345.1 Myotis davidii
CTGTACTGCTGTTTTCTGATTCTTTATACAATTGCCAACTGGTAAAATAGGCAAGACTTGTAAAATTGTAATATTGTTTTTTATTGTGATGGCAGATGAAACAATCCTACTTCTATCACTTTTTATTTTGCTTTATGTAGTATCTAGAGATTTATAATCCTTTCCAAAAGCACAGGAATAAAATGCAGCACGCACTTAGTATTTGGAGTTTTTAGAACACCATGTGGATTATGGGGGAGACAATGATTATGTGATGATGGCAACAATGCATCCAGACGTAAGTCTCTCTATGTTTGGTTTT
>NW_006326460.1:0-301 GCF_000327345.1 Myotis davidii
CTTGGTTTTATTGATCTTTTGTATTGTTTCTTTTGTCTTTATGTCATTTTTCCCCCACTCTGATCTTTATCATCCCCTCCTTCTACTTACTCTTGGCTTTACTTGTTGTTCTCTTTCTAATTCTTTATAGTGTAATGTTAGATAACTTATCACCAGGTTTTCTTATTTTTTGATGTAGGCCTGTAATGCTATGAAAGTCCCTCTCAGGTCTGCTTTCACAGGGTCCCATAGATTTTGGATTGTTTTGTGTTAATTTTTAATTGTTTCCATGATTTGTACATTTTTTTCTTTGATCTCTTTG
>NW_006326461.1:0-301 GCF_000327345.1 Myotis davidii
TAGTGTCATTCCCAAATGTATCTGCAGTTTCTGTTGTGGAACCTTCTTGCTTCATCCCAGGAAGGGAGCATGGTACAGAGCTTTTCCATTAAGGACTCATGACCATCTATGCTCTCCTCTCTTCTCCTAGCTTCCTTTGTTTTCCTGGGTGGGGGAAGGGGTGTGGGGCACTTTAGCCTAGAGCAGGGGGAGCAGTGTGGATTGGGGAAGCTTCTTTGTTATTACTGGTTACTTCTTCATGTCTATTATACACACACCAGTTCTTTCTGTTCTCTTGAGGCCAAGACGTTAAAAGCCAAAA
>NW_006326462.1:0-301 GCF_000327345.1 Myotis davidii
AAGGGGAAGCCACCTTTTATGGCAAAAGTTCCCACCCAGGTTGTTAATTAGGTCCATTTTATGCAAATAAAGTATCCAAATTGTGCAGTTTTGATTGGGTGCAGCAGGTCTCAGTCCATTGATAGAAAGACAAAACCAGGTTTCCCTGCAGTGGTCAACGCAGATGGCATAATCAAGAGGGCATAGTGCAGGAAGCTAAGAGGGTAGTCTGAGGTTCTTCCCAGTGTACAGATTACATGGCCTTTAGACTCTTGTTATATAAAAAAGGTGGCACTGCCGTAACCGGTGTGGCTCAGTGGAT
>NW_006326463.1:0-301 GCF_000327345.1 Myotis davidii
CCTATTATGTAGTTACTGTGCTAGAATCTATTGTCACATCTTTTTCTTAGTTTTACATCCTCATAAGAATCCTGTGATTTTTGCATATTGGAAAACTGAGGTTTATAGAAGTTGAATATTTGAACAAGATTACATTGTGAGTGAATACCAGGTTACAAATGCAAATCCAGGTTCATCTTTCTCTGGGCTTTGTTTTCTTCACCATATCATACTGCCTCTATTTCTGGCATGAACAGTTCAGTGGTTGAAGTAGGTCTACACAGGGTTGTTAATTATCTATACTAATAAAAGGGTAATATGC
>NW_006326464.1:0-301 GCF_000327345.1 Myotis davidii
CACGTGTCATAGGTTTGCCATCACTGATATAGAAGGTTGTCAGAATATGCTAGTTGGATGAAAGGATGCAAGAGTAAATACATGGATGACAGAAGCTGACTTATTGTGGTAAGAAGGATTATTGAGAAGCTACTGATTTTTTTAATAGTAAAGATAAAAAAAAATTTTAATTGAGCTACACCATAAAAATTCATATGCTGTAAAATTTATCCTTTAAAGTGTAAAATTTAGTGGATTTTAGTATAGTCACAGAGTTGTACCACCATAATGATTGCAGGCCAGGCCTAGGGACCCCACCCAT
>NW_006326465.1:0-301 GCF_000327345.1 Myotis davidii
CTTCTCATTCATTCCAGTCAATTTTTTGTCCACTCCCCCACCCTCTAGGCAACCACTATTCTGATTGTTTTTTCCCAACAGAGAATAGTTTTGCCTGTTCTATAATTTCATAGGCATGAACCATCAAGTACGTCCTCTTTTGTATTTTAAGCTCCTTTTCATTAGCATAATGTCTGTGAGCTTCATTCATCTTATTGTATCAGTAATTCATTACTTTTTATTGCTGAGAAGTGTTCCATGGAATATATTACAGTTTGTTTATTCATTCTTCTACTAGTGGCCCAGTGCATGAAATTCATTC
>NW_006326466.1:0-301 GCF_000327345.1 Myotis davidii
TTTCCTGTTGAACACAAGTCATCCCGCAGAATGCTAGCCGACCAGGCCATTCTGTGACCGTGATGCCGGGAGACAGACAGAAACAAGCCTGCTGTGCCCTCTCACAATTCCAGACGCCCCTCCGCTGCTATGAGTGACTGCGGCTTTTATTATTGATTTATGTGTTGCAGCATCCAATCCCGACCAAATTCCGCTGCCTTGGAACCTCTGCAAAATGAACTAACCAGAGCTCAAACCCTATCATTCCTTCCTAGCATCTTCTTACTAAAACACTTCATGCGACCACCTCGTTGCAACCCTA
>NW_006326467.1:0-301 GCF_000327345.1 Myotis davidii
GATAAAAGATTTCCCACATTCACTGCACTCATACAAACTTTGTCTAGTGTGTAATCTCTGATGATAACAAAAGAGAGATTTCCTCTTAAAAGATTTTCCACATTCATTACACCCATAAGGCCTTTCAGCAGAGTGAAGTCTCCGATGACGACGAAGGCAGGCTATTCTGGTAAAGCACTTTCCACATTCACTACAGTCAAAAGGTTTTTCTCCAGTGTGAACCCTTTGGTGTTCAATGAGGCTGGAACACTGGGTAAAGGTTTTCCCACATTTGCCACACTCATAAGGCTTTTCTCCAGTG
>NW_006326468.1:0-301 GCF_000327345.1 Myotis davidii
TCTTCCTCAGAGTCTGCAGAGGGATCACGGCCCTGTCCACACCTTGATTTTTGAACACCTCGCCTCCTGTGAGAGAATATATTTCTGTTGCTTTAAGCCACCCAGTTTTCAGTAATTTGTTGTGACAGCCCTAGGAGACTAACATACACATGTTCTTTAAAATTGAGATGCTTATTAATGCAATCAATTTTAGCTGTAGTAATAACTATTAGTTTATTTAAACATTTATAACTCATATACCGTAGTGCTCAATTAAGTGAACCAGCAAAATAAACAACGTGAAACTGTCAACCCACTTATT
>NW_006326469.1:0-301 GCF_000327345.1 Myotis davidii
GTCAATGTACAAGAATGATGTTCAGCAAAGTTTTTTAGTGAAAAGTGCATATAACCAAAGTTACCAAAAATAAGCTTGGTTCGATAAATTATGGTATGATCATTTAGTGAACTGCTCTTCAATTACTAAAAAATATTTGGAATTCTAATGAATAGTGGTAGCTGCCTGATATCAAATTGCCCCACATACCCTCCTACCCACCATCCACCGGCCTCCCAAATAATCCCATGCACTTAATAAGTAATAAATAAATCCATGCCTAAGCATTACTAGGAGACAGAGATTACAGTGACCTTCAAAT
>NW_006326470.1:0-301 GCF_000327345.1 Myotis davidii
GCTGGGTGGCCGGGGTGTTTGAGAGCAGTAGCAGTTACAGCTACATTGGTAAAGGAAGCCGCAAAACTCACCCTCGGGCAGGACTTGCAAGTGGTAGCTGCACATTCTGTGGAGGCACTGTTGCGAAGCCCACCAGAGTGCTGGCTCTCCAATACTTGGATCACCCAGCATCAGGTATTCTTGCTTGATCCCCTGCGAGTCAGTTTTCTCAAAACGGTGGCACTTAACCCTGCTACCTTGTTGCCTGATGAAGAACCCGAGCAACCGCTCCATGACTGCATTGAAACCCTGTCCTCACTCA
>NW_006326471.1:0-301 GCF_000327345.1 Myotis davidii
TTTTTTTTACAAATCTTCTTTCTATCCTTATTTTTAAAGAAAAAAATAAAATAAGTGAAGGAAAGCATAATAACTATCTTCTTTATCCTGAGTTTACCCAGCCACCCACGCCTGATAGTGAATGATCAGACCATAAATAATTATAACTTTACTTTAGCCTTTTCTCCAGGGGGATAAGACTAGTTAATGTTTGGGTCTAAAATCACAATTTCTCTGAAAGTAACATTCTTCTAGTTATTCAGACTCCCTCCTCTCATGTCTGGTGTCTTTTGGCATGAAACAGAGAGCTGTAAACTCCAAA
>NW_006326472.1:0-301 GCF_000327345.1 Myotis davidii
TCCACTGAGCCAAACCGGTTAGGGCAATAAGGCATATTTTGATAATGAATATTTCTGAGAAAATGGAATCCTAAGTGAAAAAATTCAAAAGATTCAATTAAAATATTTATCAGTTACATAAGTCTTGTGAAGTGTGGGGTTTGTCAGGGCCAGTTGGAAGAACACTAAAAATACATGAGTGAATTCAGAAAATGGTTATCAAATTTTGGTATACCTTAGAATCACCTGAAGGTCTTAATACAAAAATTTCTGGGTCCCACCCTCAGAGTTCTTAATTCAGTTTATATGGGATAGCCCAAAA
>NW_006326473.1:0-301 GCF_000327345.1 Myotis davidii
TGTATTGGTATCCAATTCTGATTTGTTGATTACATTCATTATTGAAGGAAATATTCAATTTCAATTGGCGATCAGTGAAAATAAAGATGTAGTTTTTTGCCCATTCAAGTTCATAAACTCTGAATTCTGTCTATGGGCTTCTTGGAAGTTGATGAATACCAGATTTAAATGATCAGATAAAGCTAACCCTTCTACTTGTCCAAATATTGACCATATGCTGGGCCAAAAGCAAATTTCAAGGGATTAAAATCTGACCTTGACATTGAAAGTAATTAGCTAGTTATTAATAATAGGAAAGGAG
>NW_006326474.1:0-301 GCF_000327345.1 Myotis davidii
AAAAAAAAATCTGACAAGAATTGGTGCCTGTTTCAAGCTCTAATGTTTCAAGCCTGAATAAAGGAAGAATATGGTGCTATTTACAGGAACTGGAAAGTATAGAAAGGAACCTGAATTAGGAAAGTTTTTGAAATTGAAATGATAGTGATGTATTAAGTGAAAATGGCCAAGTGAGAGCTGGAGACAAAGAACAGAATTTTAGATAAATGGAAAGTACTTGACACAGAGCAGAAATTCAATGTATGACAGATATTATTATGCGTTATCATATGTGCCACACAGTATTATCATCAGTGTACAC
>NW_006326475.1:0-301 GCF_000327345.1 Myotis davidii
CCCACTCCTGGCCACATTTTGATGGATTCAAAGAACACTAAGAACAAACATAAAATTGTAAAAAGGTTTCAAAGAAAGATGGAAAAAACCCACAAAGGAGTAACAATCAGACTTCTCATTGGGGATGCATTTATTTTAAAGAAACAGAAGTTGATGAACCAGATTTGACTGATAACCAAACCAAAAGCTATCCTTAGAAAAGATCACTAGAATAGACAAGTATTTGCTGAGTCAAACTAAGAGGAAAAGGAGATAGCATGTAAAGAAACAACAAAGGCACTTGATTAAATTCAATCCCATT
>NW_006326476.1:0-301 GCF_000327345.1 Myotis davidii
CTGAAGCAAGTCCTGCTCCATAGGGGCATCTCCAGCTCAGCAGCTCTTTTGCTGTAGTCATAGTGGGTTCACACAGCCAATTGGCCTTCAAGGAACTTAGTTATAATTTCAGGGAACTTAGTGAAAACATCAACGACACAAAACAGGACCAGTTAGAAATGAAAGTGCACCAATGAAATTGAAGAATAATTTACAGGGATTCAACAGAAGAAAAGAGGACAATGAGAATCAAATAAGCGCTTTGGAATACAAGGAAGCAAAAAATACCAATCAGAAGAACAAAAAGAAAAAAAGAATCCAA
>NW_006326477.1:0-301 GCF_000327345.1 Myotis davidii
GTGGCTATAAGCACACAGGGCTCCAGGCTCACGGGGAAGTGAGACAAAAACTCCCCAGAGCCTGGGTCCTGGGGCTGCCTTCACCTGCCCCACCAGGGGGTGCTCTCTGCTGCCCCCTGTTGGAAAGTCTGTGCTGAGACGGGAGGCTCTGAGCCCCTCTCTGTCACTCAGATCTCCCCGTGTCTTGATGGATGGGCCCTGTGTGCTGTGCAGTCACTCCCTGGGGGCAGGGTGGTTCAGAACAGGGTTTCTGAGCCTCCGCACGTCTGACAATGGGGTGGGGGCGAGGCCTGTGGAGGGG
>NW_006326478.1:0-301 GCF_000327345.1 Myotis davidii
CCAGTGCCCCATGCCCTGCGCGAGGCGCTGAAGATGGAGGAGCTTCAGCATCTGACCCTGATTTGGAAAAGCTCCTGTTAGTTCGGCTTGACCTCACGGCCCTGACTTGTCACCCGGTCCTCGAATCCTTCCTGTTCTCTGTTATCCAGTGAAGCGAAAATGTCTGGTGATGAGAGAGGTGGGAACTCTGCCAGCCAAATCCTAGGTCCTGATGTGTCTGAAAGCGGCAGAGAGGACAGGGACTGTGATGCAGTAACAGACCACAGAGCAGCCTTAGTGGCTTAGAAAATAGCACTAGTGG
>NW_006326479.1:0-301 GCF_000327345.1 Myotis davidii
AAAAAAAAAAAAAGAAAATCAATTGTCTTTGAGATTCTGTTACCTAATAAAAGAAAAAAGGAATATGTATGCATAATATCTTTTCTTTCATGACTTGCAAAACCAAGTTTTGATGTTGTGCCAAAGGTAAGTGCTTATAGAAAGTACACGATTTACGGAAATAGGAATGATTGATTCTATCCAAACTGGAGGCCAAGTAGACAATAAAGATCTAAGAGCCTTTGAGTTCTTGGAAGCTAGTGATACTGGGTAAACTCCATTTTTGAGAAAAAGACTGAAGGAAGGAGGGAAGAAAGAAAGA
>NW_006326480.1:0-301 GCF_000327345.1 Myotis davidii
CTTTGGCACTTTCTTCTTTCACTTTCATCGGAAATCAGTGAAATCATTGCCACTTTCTGCCAGTAAGGTGGTATCATGTGCATATCTTAAGTTATTGATATTTCTTCCAGCAATTTTCACTCCTCCTTCCTCTGAGTCAAAGCTCAGTTTTTGTATATGTTCTGCATACAGATTAAGCAAGTAGGGAGTCAGAATGCCCCCCGTGTGACACCTTTACCTATAGGAAAGCATTCTGTCTCTCCATATTCTGTGCTGACAGTGGCTTCCTGTCCACCATACAGGTTATGTACCAGGACAATCA
>NW_006326481.1:0-301 GCF_000327345.1 Myotis davidii
TGAGACGTTAAGCCTAAGGATATGCACGAAGGAGGTGATGTGACTGGAGAGAAACTAAGGATGATGCTGAGAGTCAGACTGGCAAATTCTCACGAGCGTGAATCACTGAGTGGAAAGCTCATGGACTCCAAGTATACCTACTTCCCACCGTAAAGGGAAAGGCGCTTGAGGGTCTCCAAAAGTCACACACGGGAGGGAGAGATGAGTGTGGAAGAATCCCTCTTCAAGGAAACGATCAGAAGTTCTAGTTCTAACTACTGTCACCACTAAGAAGGACTGAGATTAACCTGTAGCAAATACT
>NW_006326482.1:0-301 GCF_000327345.1 Myotis davidii
GACGCTCTATCCACTGAGGCAAACCCGCTAGGGCCAGAGTTTCTTTTTGGAATGGTGAGAAAGTTCTGGAAATAGTGGCAATAGTTATACAACAATGCCACTGAGTTATACACTTAGAAATGCTACGATGGTAAGTCTTAGGTTACGTATGTTTTACTGCAGTAAAAAGAAAAGAGTGGAAAACCAGTAACACAAGCAGTCCTGCCTCTGGCACTCCCTGTCCCAAAAAGAGAAGGAACATGCCATTCTCTTAGGAAGCAGGATCTAGAAGAGCAGCCAAGCTCCCCTCTCCCTGGGGGAC
>NW_006326483.1:0-301 GCF_000327345.1 Myotis davidii
TTGTTATGTTACATATTTGATAATTTATTCAGAACTCTTCACAATTGCTTTACCCAGAATTATGTTATTTTCTGACTTAACTGTTAAGGTTCATTATATTAGCCATTCAAGAAAAACATTTTTTGCCTTTTATTTTATTTTATTTTTTTACATACCAAAAAGATCAATTTATTTATATGCACTAAGAAGTACAACTTTCACACAAACGGAAGTTTTGAGTCAACAGGGTTGGCTCATTGGCTTCCAGTGACCAAACTATGTGGCCATGCAGTAAAGATAATCAAAGTTTGTTTTATGGATT
>NW_006326484.1:0-301 GCF_000327345.1 Myotis davidii
TTTTTTTTCAGGGGAAATCATATTTCTAGCCTATGATATTTAAACTCTAAAAACTTTAGTTTCTTTATCTTACAGGGTAGTTAGGTAGAGATCCAGACTATGAAATGCTTAGTACTGAAAGGATTTTAGAGGCAGGGAAGGCAGTTTTAGGGAAGGGAGGTCCATGGGAGAGTTATATATTCATAGGGTGCAGAGACAGCTCGAAGCTGCCAGATTGCTTATTTTACATACACAGAGGACGGGAAATGTTTTAAGGTAAGGGGAAGAAGAAAAGGGGGGCACCGGGTGGGCTTTGAAACTG
>NW_006326485.1:0-301 GCF_000327345.1 Myotis davidii
TAGCATAGTAGGCTTTTATTATATAGGATAATAAAAGGTCCCAATTTTCTTTTCTAAGTATAAGAAATAAAAGGAAAGGCCAGCACCTATTGCTTATGAAAGAATACCACTGTTTTTGCATAGAATTAGAGGACACACATTTGGGCAATAACCCACATCACCAAATAGATAACATTTCCATATTTAACAGACTATGAGTTTCATGAAGCCTGAAGCTGTTTCATCCATCACTGTAATTAGCAGTGCGATCTGTTCTTAGTGACTTCTTAATAGACATTAGTTTAATTATTGAATACTAGAG
>NW_006326486.1:0-301 GCF_000327345.1 Myotis davidii
TTTAATATGCTGTGAGTTTTCAAAAGTATCACAGTGAGGCATCGTTGGAAGCTACCATGAGACCCTGAGCATCTCTGACGTTGTGATAGAGCTAAGTGCATATTACTGCTGCATAGATGCAATGAGAAGCTTGGAAGCGAAGAAGATAAAGTAATATGAGAAGGATAAAATAATGGTAATGGCAGTAAAATGATACATGTCAATAGAAGAAGTGAGGGTAATAAAACCTAGGTTCAAGTCCTATACAGGTCTACCATGTATCAATAGTGTCATTTGTGTGCCTGTCATTTAACCATTCAGT
>NW_006326487.1:0-301 GCF_000327345.1 Myotis davidii
ATCACTTTGAACAACATTTGGGCAGTTGTCTTTGACCTCCTTTGATTTTGCTGAATGGAGTCTCTCACAAAGGGTATCAACCTGAGTTCTCCTTTTGGCTTTTGACTTACCACCTCTCTCAGCCTGCTATGAGGCACATCCCTTTGGGAAAGCATCTATTAGACAGTAACTGTGTTCTATTGAAATGAATGCCTGAACCAGAAGGTCTCATGCCTCTTTCGCTGATAGTCCCATTTTGGTGTGGCTTAACTCAAGATGGGAAGCACCCATCACAATGCACTTGTAAAATGGAAATGGCATA
>NW_006326488.1:0-301 GCF_000327345.1 Myotis davidii
CAGCTGTTTTCCTTAAAGTAACAAGCTTACTTCGCTGACATCTGACAACGTATCTGCCATATATCTAAGTATGAATAACTAAAATTTGTCAATTGTTCTCTCAGGTGAGAATGGTGTTCTAGGAAAAGGCTTCCAGCTCAAACCAGTGCTTCTCCTACAATTCACTGTGCAGAAGTGTTTTATGTATTCTTCCCATTTCACCTCAAAGAATATTTGTGTACCCAGGGACTGAGATTTAACAAAATTAATACTTTTTACTGCCTAATCAGAAGTATTATTAAATGAAACTGGTACTTTTTTT
>NW_006326489.1:0-301 GCF_000327345.1 Myotis davidii
TCTTCTTAAACTGTAATGTGTATAAGAATCATATGGAGTAAAAAATCAAAGATTTCTTGGCCTCACATAGACCTTCTCAATTCAGATCTCTTGGGGTATGACCCAAGAATTTGCCTCCTTGACAAGCACTCCATATAATACTGATGTAAAAGGTCAAGGAGTACCTTCTGTGAAATAATGTTCTACATGGAGGTATTGGAATGGTGGGTATTTTTACCCAACACTTTAACTTTTCTGAAGTAATGGTTTCTTTAAAACCTCCCAAGAAGTTTTGAATTCAAGACCAGCATCATGGAATATT
>NW_006326490.1:0-301 GCF_000327345.1 Myotis davidii
TTGAATGAACTACTATTATTTGCCTGATTCTATGCTTACCTAACTTATTTTTATTTTAACCCAGATGCTGGGTATAACATGCATCTTCAATAACCATTGCCTTCTTGTTTCTTTTTATTTCAACTCTTACGTTTTTGTGTTTTGTTTTGTTTTTCTAGATCTTGAGTCAGATCTTTAGATGTGAGAGCTAAAACAAAACAACTTGCAAATTGTGTTCCTGGAATTGTGTCTCAGTGAATGTCTCAGGAAACAGGACCTTGACTGGGGTACAGCATAGTATTTTACAGGGGTCTGAGTATCC
>NW_006326491.1:0-301 GCF_000327345.1 Myotis davidii
CATAACAAGAGATAAGGAAGGCACGTGCATGCAGATGAATTTGCTGGCTCCGTCTTTCCCCCAGGCCTGAGCCTCTGAGCAGCCTGGGATGAGCTGGTGATCCCAAAGGCCTGACAGTCAGCCTGGTCCTCCCGCCACCCACCCCGATCCCCTGTTCACCATCGCTGGTCCATCAGAGCCTTGGGTTGGGGGGGCGGGAAGCCCAAGAGGTCAGCAGTTCATCCTGCTCACCAGTCCCCAGTCCCACCTGACCCCTCTCGTGGGCTGTGGGGAGAGACCAAGAAGTGGTCAATGCCACCTC
>NW_006326492.1:0-301 GCF_000327345.1 Myotis davidii
CAATAGTATTAAAATACTGGCGTTTCTAATGAATAATGATTGTCCTCTAGCAACGTGATGAATGACCCCATAACTTCTCATTTTGGTCTTTAGACCTCGCAGGACTTCATGTTGCCTTTGTAGTGCTGCTAAGAAGGCCCTCCTCTTCGTCTATCCCTAGAGGAAGTCAAGCAGACAGCCCATCTCTATTAAAAGACTCCCTGGGGACTTTTTGGAGACCTCAGCTTCTAGCCTTTCCTGATATTGTTCTTCCAAATGCAGCACAGGAAATAATGAACTTGGGGATGTCAATTTCTTTTCT
>NW_006326493.1:0-301 GCF_000327345.1 Myotis davidii
CCTCTCTGTGAAGCGACCAGCCCCCATCCACCTAGTCTCCAGGGTGAGCTGCCCCTCTGGCATCCTCCCAGGGCTACACAAACAGCCCTTCATGGGGGGAAAAGAGGGAGAGGAAAGTATCCTCCCTCAAATGCAAAAAGGGGTTAAACCCTTCCTGGGTTGGATGGAGTAAATCCCATCCACTTGCAGGGGCTCCTGGTGGAGTCTCTCCCCCTCCATCTGCCTGTCCCTCCTCAGATTGTCCTTGACCACCAGCACCACCTCCCCCGCTCATCCCCCACCTCCAGGCATTGGAGAAACT
>NW_006326494.1:0-301 GCF_000327345.1 Myotis davidii
TATTTATTACAGGGCATCTCAGAGCCTTTAATGTGATAACGACTTTGCAGGGGGGAGGGACAGAGTAGGCAGCACTGTCCTGAAATCGATCATAGAATCCTAGGAAGTTTAACATCCAGTCGGTCACATCAAGGGAAAGTCCCCCATCCTCACACATACATGTGTTTATTATTAAAGACATGGGAGGATGAGCCTGCTGGTCCCGCTCCCTGGTCCAGAGGCTTTCCTGGAAATGTCTCTAAACTAAGGAGGAACTTAGGAATTAGGAGACTCCCTAATTCCAGTAGGACTCCCTAATTCA
>NW_006326495.1:0-301 GCF_000327345.1 Myotis davidii
AAAAAAAAAAAAGCTTCCTTTTCATCAGTCACCATCTTTCATAATAATCACCATCTCCTTCCATGCATTCCACCCCAAACACTAGTGTGGATTTACCTGAAGTGGAATAGAATATCCTCTCAACCTTGCTGTAATTTCTTCCACTGTTAATTCTTTTTATTAGTATTACCCATCACATGCACATTTTCAATATAAATTTTATCTTTCCTACAACCTCATTATTTTTACTACCTTAATATTTTTTAATGACCCATCTCCTTCTTCATGATGGTGAGAAAAGCTACATAGGTCTATTGGCACT
>NW_006326496.1:0-301 GCF_000327345.1 Myotis davidii
ACAGCAGGGGGCCTATCAATGAGATAATGAGGCATTCAGCTGTGAACAATAGAGAATAACTAGGAGGAGGAGAGGTGAGGGGCCTATTCCCCAGGAGAGAACCTCACTGCTTTCCTCCCTAAACCCTCTCTGTCCATCATCTACTCTCCCCCACACCCCCAAGCACAATAGGTTTGCATCCCAGGGCTATGTGGATGCTATTCAAAGAGAGGAGCCAGGAATGAGCGCTCCACTCCCTTCTCCCTTGCAGGGTCTCGATGGCCTCCTTCTCTGCCTCCAGGCGGCCTGAGTCAAGGGCAAC
>NW_006326497.1:0-301 GCF_000327345.1 Myotis davidii
TCCCACTAGCCGTTTGGTGCTTCCTGGTCTTGTAAGGGTCCCCGAGACCTCAGAGTCACTGTGGCCTTTCCGGGGCTCCCAGACCCGCTGGGCTTCTCTCAGTTCCCTAGCAATGAAAGAGGAAAACCACATGTTACTCCATCCTAAATTAGAGATGTTCATGGTCAAAACTACCATATAGATAGATTTTTTTATTTATTTCAGTATTTATAGAAACAAGCCTAAGCTATACACAGAAAATTTGCTCCTGTGATTGTCTTTAAAAAAAGCCCGGCCCACATGTGCTACAACATATGGCAGG
>NW_006326498.1:0-301 GCF_000327345.1 Myotis davidii
AACAAATTAATAAATAAAATTCATCTCCAAAAATCCCACCAACCCCAATACAGGGATCCAGGGTTAATGAGATATACGTGGTATATCTCTCAGTGACTTTTCTTCATGAGTTTACTGGCTATTGAGAGAGATAGATTGAAATATAGATAATTCCAGTGTAAAGCAGTAATTTATAAGACAGAGGTGAGCACAATGTAATAAATCTTCCATTTACAGGATGCTTTCTGAGGATTTATGAAGATATACCTCTAATTTACACACTAACATTCTTGACCATCTTGAAATGAAAGCATAGTGTGTT
>NW_006326499.1:0-301 GCF_000327345.1 Myotis davidii
CAGGTGTGAGGTGATATCTCACTGTGGTTTTAACTTGGTTTATCTGATGATCAGTGATGATGATCACCTTTTCATGTACCTGTTGGCCACTAGATGTCTTCTTTGGAAAAATGTCTACAGTTCCTCTACCCATTTTTTAATTAGATTGATTTGCTGCCATTGTTACTATTGCACTGTATAAGTTTCTTATACATTTTGAATATAAGCCCTTTATCAGATATATGATTTGTAAATATTTTCTATCATTCCACAGGCTGATTCTTCATGCTGTTTCCTTTGCTGTGCAGAAGATTTTTAATTT
>NW_006326500.1:0-301 GCF_000327345.1 Myotis davidii
TCTCCCTTCCTCCCTGAAATCAATAAAAAAGAATATAAAAAATAAAATACATTGAATTAAAAAGAGAAAGAGAGAAATGTCAGACAATACAGGAATCCTACTTTGCTATCTCTAACCATTTTGGCCTCCCTAAACTCTCTAAACTCTGTCTCCTTGACTCAGTGAGACCACAGTGCTTTTTACGGGAAACCCTTCTTGCCGTATGGCCCAGATTGTACCTTCAGACACAAAACTGAGGAAACTATTTGGCTTACTTGTTTTCTTTCTCTCAGGGACCACAATTCTAATCTGCTTCTTATTT
>NW_006326501.1:0-301 GCF_000327345.1 Myotis davidii
TACGAGCCAGATAATTTATAGGATGTCCCCAATTTGTCTTTATCTGATTAGCTTCAGGTTATGAATCTTTACCAGGAATAGCAGATATGGCTACATCATATCATGTGTGCATGATTTTGAACTGTCCCACTACTAGTGCTGTTCACTTTGATCACTTGATTTAAGGGGTGTCTGTCAGGAATCTCATGTGAAATTACTCTTTTCCCTTTGTAATTAATTGTATTTTGTGGAGAGCTACTTTGTGTTTTGTTGTTTTTTGTTAATACCAGAGGATATAGTTTCCATTGATATTTAGAGAGAG
>NW_006326502.1:0-301 GCF_000327345.1 Myotis davidii
ATCTGGAAACTGAACTTCTGCATCTGCCATTAGAAGACTGAAACACATCCAGAGAGAAAACCATCGTATGGGGAAAGGATTGCAGGTATTTCATCTTGACTATGAAAGGAATGCATAGGCACTGGAGTGGAAATTCCTGATCTGGTCTTGGGTCTATCTCTCTGATGTATCTCCCTGTCAAATCATCCCTTGAGTTAGTACTTGAAACTGAGGGTGTGAAATATAAGTACAAATGAAAAGACCACTTTAACCAAAGACACTGTGCCAGTTGGCACATCTCAGCAGCATCTTTACCATTGCA
>NW_006326503.1:0-301 GCF_000327345.1 Myotis davidii
GCATTTCTAACTTACGATATTTTCAACTTATGATGGATTTATTGGGAAGTCACCCTATGGTAAGGTGAGGATCTACTTTACAGGGTGTTTGAAACTAAATATATGTAAAGGGCTTTGGGATGTCACCCTATCATATGTTGAGGATCTACTTTACAGGGTGTTTAAAATATATGTAAAGGGCTTTAGAACCACGCCTGGCACAAGTATGCACTCTTCAAGTGTTAGCTATTGTTATTATTTTGATGACTACTTCTTTTTTATTGATTGGAGTTATTGTTTCTCCTCTGCCCCCTTCACAAGG
>NW_006326504.1:0-301 GCF_000327345.1 Myotis davidii
CATCAGGCCCCCCGGGAGTGTGTGGGAGGGTTCGCACGGAGGGCCGGGTGCACCCCCAGGACCTGGTCGGGGAAACCCTGCCTGCCGGGTGCCATGCGCTTCCCTTTGGAGCCCCCACCATCCCGGGCAGGCCTGACACTATGGTCACCATGGGGACGAGCATCCCGGGGGCAGCACATATGGGTCCACAGCCCCAAGGACACGGCCTGGCTTCCTCTCTGCGGGGAGGTGGCAGCCCCTCCGTGGGGATAAACCACCTCACGCACAGCCCCCACTGGCCTCCGCACACAGCAGCTGGCAG
>NW_006326505.1:0-301 GCF_000327345.1 Myotis davidii
CTCTCCATTAATATCTATTTGCTAAAGTTGATTGTTTAGCAAAATCAAGTCAAATTTCTAAAAAATTATCCATTATATTGTTGAGATCTTAATAATAATTCCTTCATATTTTTGAATATTTGGTTAAAGATTGTAAAGTGTAGAAGTTCACATTACCTGGCTCAATCACTTAAAGGTGGAGGTTCCATACTGCCAGACTAGTCATTGCTGATACAAAGGAGCTGATAATCTAGTGGAGAAACAGATATACCAATAAATATAAGCAACATTCATCATTCAACAAATATTTACTGAGCACCTA
>NW_006326506.1:0-301 GCF_000327345.1 Myotis davidii
GTAAATATCTGATATGCAGGATGTATGATTCATACAGAGTCTGAGGAACAGCCTGGTTCCAAGCCCTGTGGTTGCATAGCATTTGCTGCTCTCCTCCACCCCACAGCATTACTTGCCACCTGGAAGCTCAGATCTGAGACGTAGCAACTCTGAACAGTTGTCCTTGAAGGAGATGCAGTGTTGTAGCATCTTTCTCTGGGGAGTCATACAGATACAGACTAAGAATGGACTCTTGAGCTAAACCACCACATGTAACCATTTCTAGCTGGGTGACTCAGTTCAGTCTTCTGTGTGTGCTTCT
>NW_006326507.1:0-301 GCF_000327345.1 Myotis davidii
AGTCATTAGACTTTCCCTCATCATTCCATTTGAACAGAAAAAGCAGGGAGAAGACTGGCACCCACACTCGAGAGCCCCTGAGGAGTTACCTCAGGTCTCAGGTAACAGACTTTGCGTATGAAGGGGGAGTTCAGCACACACTCCTGAAAGGCCTCTCAGGAAGATTCTTGTTTGTGCAATGCCATTAAAAGCAGGGCTGTACCAGAAACAGAAATCCACATGTTATGATTCCCTTTATATGAAAATAGAGGCCCGGTGCATGAAATTCATGCCCTCTCACAGTCCGGAAGCCCTCGGGGGA
>NW_006326508.1:0-301 GCF_000327345.1 Myotis davidii
GCGACCCACAGGTTGAGAACCACTGCCTAGCCAATAGCACTTATTTTTTCAGTTTTGGTTATTGCTAGGCACCAGGGACTTTCTATGTTGATGACATTCTGTACCTTGTCTTTCCTTCTTGCTCCTGAAAAACCAATGTGTCGAAGAAGAAATCCAAACAGAAATCAAATATATCTTGAGATAAAATGAACATGGAAATGCAATATACCAACATTTATGGGATGCAGTGAAAGCTGTTCTGAGAGGGAAGTTCATAGGATAAATGTCAATATCAAGAAGCAAGAAAAATCTCAAATAAACA
>NW_006326509.1:0-301 GCF_000327345.1 Myotis davidii
GTGTGTGTGTGTGTGTGTTCTCAGTAAGCAAGTTCAATTCTTGATGATTGCATGTGAGGGCTACTTTGAATCTTGAGTTCTTTCTTAAGCCCTTTTCCTTATTATAAGCTCAACATTTTGTGATATCCTTTCTCCGTTGACTTTGTAAATTTCGTTCTGAACTTGATTGTAAAGAGAAACTTCTTTCATCTTGTAACCTTTTCACAATATGATTGCTCTATTCCCCACTGTTAAGTGTCTTGACAAAAAACATCCTTAAACACTAACTTTTTAAAAAATGTATTTTAATGATTTTTACAGA
>NW_006326510.1:0-301 GCF_000327345.1 Myotis davidii
CCATTCTAACTTTTAGTCCTCCCCTGGATGTATCCTGGGCCCAGAGATTAGCCACATGCCAAGGGGGAAATACTTAATTGGTCCCATTCCTCACTGTGACCTGATACAGCATGTGTCTTTTGAGCTGATATGAAACCAAACAGACATTATCTGGCAATGCTCACTTTTCCCTTTGTATCCTAACTTTCTTCTCTTTCCTCACTGCCCTTACTCCTTTGTTCCACTCCATTTTCAACAGATTGATCCAGAAGAAATTCGGTCTTCTTTTTATTTAAAAATATTTTGATTGATTTCAGAGAGG
>NW_006326511.1:0-301 GCF_000327345.1 Myotis davidii
AATTGGTATACTTCATTTATGGGCTTATTATTAAATTTCTTTTGAGATGGAGAGGACTCAAATGCTAGGAGCTATATCAAATACACTTGAGGTTTTCAGTTTATCACAACTTCTATTTTAAGGAGAAGGATTACATGTATATTTTTGTTAAGAAAATCATATTCTGTTAATGAGTACAGTTCAAGATCAGATTTCCACTGTGTTTTTGTATTTCAGTCATTGCTAGTTAGAGTCTAAGTCTATCATTGAAAGGTACAATAAAGATAAGCTAAGATTTTTATAATTTTTATTCAGCTGAAAA
>NW_006326512.1:0-300 GCF_000327345.1 Myotis davidii
TTTAGAAGGTATTCAGCAGGGTAGTGACATGATCTGATTTATGCCTGTAAAACAGTCACTTTTGGATGGAAAATGGATTATAAGGTAATAGAGAAGAATAGAAATGAAATCTGTAAAGAAATTATTATTGTATTCAGAAATAGAAATGATGTTGGTTTGGATTATGCTGGTGACAGTGGCACTGGAGATAACTGGACAGATTCAGGATACATCTTGAGGGCACTGTCAATAGATCCTGCTGATAGGTTAAATATAGAGGTAGGAAGGGTCGGGTAGAATTAAGAACAGTGATGAATGAAG
>NW_006326513.1:0-301 GCF_000327345.1 Myotis davidii
TTCAAGTCAACCCATCTGTGGTTATTTGTTATGGCAGCCCTAGTGCACAATTACAGGGATATAGAAGCTACCTAGTGAGCTATGTTTCATGCCAGACAGTGCAAGAGTTCCTTGTAGGTAAAACCTCAACACACGGTATTACTTTCAAGCAATTTAGAGAGCTCTCTGAGCTAGTGTGAGGAGACTTTCCTGTGAAATATTAGTACAATCTTCATTGAATTGTATCTTCCAAAAAGATATGTTGAAATTCTAATGCCTTAACTTCATGATTTGACCTTATTTGGAAATAGGGTCTTTGCAG
>NW_006326514.1:0-301 GCF_000327345.1 Myotis davidii
AACTGAAATGAAAAATACATTAGAAGGAATCAAGAATAGATTAGACAAAGCTAAGGATCAGTTCAGCAATCTGGAAGATAAGGTAACAGAAAACACCCATGAAGAACATAAAGAAGTAAATTTTAAATGAGAACAGTCTGAGGGAACTCTGAGACTACTACATTAATTGTATCAACATTCACATCATTGGGATACCAGGAGAAGAAAGAGAACAGGAGACTGAACACACATTTGAAAAAGTAGTGACAGAAAACTTTCCTAATCTGGAGAAGGAAATAGACATACAAGTCTAGGAAGTGCA
>NW_006326515.1:0-301 GCF_000327345.1 Myotis davidii
TTGTCCTTTTGTGACTGGCTTATTTCACTGAGGGTCATGTCTTTAGGGTCCATCCAGGTTGTAGCTTGTGTCACAATGTCCTATTTTTCTAAATTGAATTAATTGGGGTGAGATTGGTAATGAAATCATGTAGTTTTCAGGTATACAGTTCTATATAATACATCATCGGAATGTTGAATTAAATGTCTCACCGCCCTCCTTCCTGCCCCCAGGTCAGGTCTCCTTCCATTACTATTCATCATTTCTAAACCCTCTTCTACCCACACCCCTTTCTGATAATCACCAAACTGCTGTCTGTGTC
>NW_006326516.1:0-301 GCF_000327345.1 Myotis davidii
TGCAGATTACTTCACCTTTTTTTCTGACTTCTCTCTGTGTGATGTGTTTTTGTAGACTTAGGTGGGTCTTCTAGTCAAGATGATTGAGCTGCTTGTATTATTATTGAAGGGATGTCAAAGGGTAGCTGTTACTTGATGGTAAAACAGATTTCAAAGGCTCAGCTTTAGCATCCCTCACATTCTCTAGTCCTAAAGCATAAATAACACAAAAGCAAGAAGTTTGTTTCTAGGAAATTAGCTACTTTGACAAAAACCAGAAATAATTTTGGTGCAATGTTATTTATCAAACCATCTCTTAAAC
>NW_006326517.1:0-301 GCF_000327345.1 Myotis davidii
GCATATTACCCTTTTATTAGTATAGATGAGGAAGGTTGGATGAAAGACTCGAGAGTGCGATGAGATTAGAAGAAAAATGAACAAGAATGGGACTACCTGACTCTGACAAGCTCAGGAACACAAACTAACCACAAGGGGCCATTCTGATTGTAAAAATTCCTAATTGAGTGGGTCATTGCAGGAAGTCACGTCCTAAGCCCTATATAATAGGTCAACCTTTACCTCGAGCAAGCCCTGTCCATTGTGTTTGTGCTTCTGGAATAATAGCATACTTTAAACGTCAAAATGATATATTTTTTTA
>NW_006326518.1:0-301 GCF_000327345.1 Myotis davidii
ATAGGAATAGGTCTCTCTACTTTGGAAGAGCCTACTTTAGGTTTTGGTTCTAAATAGATAAGAGCAAACTATAGACTTGGGCAATTTATATAAACATTCTAAGCTTCAGAGTTCTCATCTCTAAAATGGAGATGGTTTTCAGGTCAAATAAGAATATACATACTAGTAAAGTATCTAGTACAGAAGAGGTGGTCTCACTATTAATTCCTGTCACCCCATCACACTCATGACTTGTGAAGCCATTGTTTGCTGCAGAAGAGAATTCGTTTTTACATTCAATATTATTTGGTATTAGTTTCAG
>NW_006326519.1:0-301 GCF_000327345.1 Myotis davidii
GGGAAGGGCCGGGCAGTGGAGCTCAGGCCCAGCCTGCACTGGAGGGGTCTGGGGGACACACTTGACACTGAATCTGGGGGCCCCTCAATTTCTTGGAGGAGCTCCTTTGGGAGAGGAGAAAGGGGCTGGACAGTGGCTTAAGGAAGGAGGATCAGCCCTGCCCACCTGGGACACAAGGGAGGCCCCCTCTTTCCTAGCAAAACAGCTGCTTCTGACCCAACCTGCAGTGACCTGAGGCGAGGGGAGCGGTGGGGGCAGGAAGTCTGTGCCCCTGCAGGTGGCAGAGAGGAGCTGCCAGCAA
>NW_006326520.1:0-301 GCF_000327345.1 Myotis davidii
CGGCACCAGGTGAGTCTGGGTGGCCCTGCTTGGGGGCACTCGAGGGCCAGAGACGAAGTAAACATGGGTGGGCCCAGCGTGTCTCAGGGGGACCCTGTCTGCAGATGTATGGGGGTCAGAGAGCACAGTGCGTCTGCAAAGGGAGGACGCAAATGAAATGGGGTGGAAACTGGGAGATCTGGACCCCAGAGCCCGAGCCTGAGACTAAGGAAGCTGGGTGCCAGCAGCAGCCTGGCGATGCCATCGCTCCGCTTCCAGGGCCTTCCAGGGGCAGCTCCTTCCCCCAAGGGCTGCTCTTCTC
>NW_006326521.1:0-301 GCF_000327345.1 Myotis davidii
GAAGCCAGTCTGTGGAGAAGAGACTTCAGAGAAAGGGTAATGTCTGGAGAGAGGGTGCTGTGAAAACAAGGCTAAACCCAGCCCTTAAAAATAGCAGTTATTGAAACAGGATTCAAAGTAAGAGGATGTTTAGTATGCGAGTCAACTGATGCTGAGCCTTCTGATCTTAATTCTTCCTAAGTAGAACCAAGATTGGTGCCTGAACTAGGTAGGGTTCAATCAAAGGAGTGTAGTCAGCTCTGGGTCTGGATAAGAAAGGAAGGCAGGATTAGAAGACTAGGCAGGACAACACATATGTGAA
>NW_006326522.1:0-301 GCF_000327345.1 Myotis davidii
TATATGATTGAAGCATAGGCCTTATTTAGCATTAGGTGCTGCATTTTACTACTTTCCCAGAGTCTGACGACAATGTCCGTTATAAAGCATCCTTCACTTCCTATGCCTGAAAAATAGCAGAGGAAGAAAAGGAAGAGGGAAGGGCTCTTTGGACCTTTTTTATTTTCACACAAAAGTGGCAATAAAATACAGTCTCCCCTGTCTGATTTCTCAAGCACACTTTCCAGCTCTCAATCAAACAAACAGGAACTTAGAGGCCATTCAGAGCTCCCTATTCTTTGGCAGATGCACACTTTTCCCT
>NW_006326523.1:0-301 GCF_000327345.1 Myotis davidii
TCTGTCTTAACAAGCCTCCCTGCTAATATACAATGAAAGTTCATAGACAAGGAGGTTAGGGAGTGGAATGTGTGTGTAAGGAGACAATTCTCAGCAGGTCATTGTATCTCTTTATGCCTTTTAATTTCTTCTCTTCTGTACTATCTCTTTAAGAAAATTTGTATAGCAAACATACATTAAAGACAGGAATATTGCCTCCTTTTGGGGGCAGAGAACTGATTTGTTTTCTCTCTGGGATATAAAAGACACTAGCTCGCCCTAACCAGTATGGCTCAGTAGCTAGAGTGTTGGCCTGTGGACT
>NW_006326524.1:0-301 GCF_000327345.1 Myotis davidii
ATCAGAGAAACCCTATGGTAGGAATGGCGGGACAAAAGAAGCAGGTAGAGCAGGCCTGAGGTAATGCTGTCAAGTTGTATCTATGTGAAGCTGGTTGAATCTGAAGAACTGGCTGGAATAAAAATTAGGTCAGAGAATGTGAAGTGGTACACAAGAAGCATCCGATGCAGCTCCCGAGGGAGGAACACTTCTACAGACTGCAGTGATTCTTTTACTGGAGGCTGAGATGGTCACTTGGCCATTTTGGGTCACTGAACCAACAGGCAAACAAAGGAGTTACTGAACTGTCTGGGTAATTCAA
>NW_006326525.1:0-301 GCF_000327345.1 Myotis davidii
GGGGGGATTACATGAAACTGAGTTAGTCATATGCTGATAAATGTTGACATGAGTAAGCGCTACATGGGTAAGGGGTTTTATTACATTGTTCTACTTTTATGTTTCCAAAATTTTCCATAATAAAGAGTTAAAAATCAAAGTGAATTGAAACTAAAAGCTGCACACTAAAATTGAAATAATATACAAATTCTAAAGCTGTTGCATATTGACTACATTTTCATTGTTAGAGAAAAAAGTAAGAGACATATTTCAGATGGGGAAAGATAACCATAAATGTGAAAGAGCAAAAAAAAAAAAAAAA
>NW_006326526.1:0-301 GCF_000327345.1 Myotis davidii
AATTTGGAAAGGTTACAGGATGTAAAAGTCAACACACAAACATCAGTTTCATTTCTACACATTAACAATAAATTCTTCGATAGAGAAATGAAGAAAGTAGTCAAGTTTGCAATAGAATCAACAATAAACTACTCGGGAATCAATTCCACCAAAATGGTGAAAGGCCTGTACATTGAACTCAAGACAGTGATGAAAAAATGGAAGAAAACACAAATAAATGGTAAGACATCTGTGCTTTAGGATTTCAAATTTAATATCCTTATAATGTCTATCCTACCCAAAGCAATCTACAGATTAAATG
>NW_006326527.1:0-301 GCF_000327345.1 Myotis davidii
AATAGGCATAGAGAGATCACACAACTTGGCCAAGATCATTAGGCTTGAAAATGTTGATGTTGGCTTCAAACCCTCTTCAGGGAACAAATGACACATTTGGCTAGGATGAGAAATTTGTCCTAGAAAATCTTAGGAGCCGGCCTGAGTGAAAAAGGAAAAGTTGATCGTCTACAGCACCAGAATCTAGACTTCCTCAGCACCAGAACTGATACTCATCTTCTCTCACACCCCAGGATATGAGCTCTAAATCACTTTCAATTTCAACAAAGATAAACATAAACTGTACACAGATGAATTCAGT
>NW_006326528.1:0-301 GCF_000327345.1 Myotis davidii
CACTTAGCATAATATCCTCTAGATCCATCCATGGTGTTGCAAAAGGTAAGATTTTATTCTTTTTTAGGGCCAACTAATATTCCATTGTATACATGTGCCACATCTTCTTTGTCCACTAGTCTATTGATGGATACCTGGGTTGCTTCCATATCTTGGCTACTGCAGATAACATTGCAATGGACATAGGGGTGCATATATTCTTTTAAGTTAGTGTTTGGGTTTATTTGGATATATGCTGAGTTGAATTGTTGAGTCCTGAGGCAGTTCCATTTTTAATTTTTCGAGGAACCTCCATACTGTT
>NW_006326529.1:0-301 GCF_000327345.1 Myotis davidii
TCTCTGATGATTAGTGGCTTCAAACATTTTTTCATATGTCTATTGAGTATTGTAAATTTGGATGTTCATTTCCTTCCTCAGACTTAGGATGTTTTTAGTTCTTTGAATAAGCTCTTGGTCCATTTCTTTCTCTCCTTCTGGAACTTCCATAATTTGTATTTTAGTCTACATGATGCTGTTCCATAAATCTCTAGTCTTCCTTTTCTTATCTTTATTTCCTTTTTATTCGTGTGTCTAGAACATTTTGAATGACCTTATTCAAATTTACTGATTATTTCCTCAGCTTGATCAAGTCTGCTAT
>NW_006326530.1:0-302 GCF_000327345.1 Myotis davidii
AAACATAGGGACTTCAAAAGGGTTTCATTGCCCTACCTGGAGTTGGTGAGTCTTACTACTGTTTCTTCCTCTAGCTATTTTGTGATGATTTGACTTACATAACTAACCTCACTTCCTCCCTTCCCCCAGTAGGTTTGAATCTTAAACTGTCGTCAGAGTTCCCATGGGAACTAGGAAACAAGGTACATTGCACTTCTTTTCGATTCTTCTTTTTCTGGTCCTTCTTAGGTGAGAGAGTGTTTGTTGTGACAACAGCAACTTTGAAAGTTGGTTTTAAGTCGCTGATTGTTTTTGTTGTTGTT
>NW_006326531.1:0-302 GCF_000327345.1 Myotis davidii
ACTTTTTTTGGAAACTGTGAAATTATCCAAAGACTTGTACAACTTAAGGAATGTTTATTGAATAAAAGCAGCTGAATCTTGTTAAAAAAACAGTGAGATTGTGTGTATAAATTTAAATATTAATATAAAGACCCAAATCAGATTGGATTGAGGTACATTCCAATGACGTTCATAATGAGTTAAAACTTAATCAACTCTTTAAAGTACCTATCTCCAAAACAAGTCACATTCTAGAGGTTCAACGCATGGGATTTGGGGAAGGGAGAATTCAGCCATAACACTGTTATTTTGCTATTTTTTTT
>NW_006326532.1:0-301 GCF_000327345.1 Myotis davidii
GCTTCACTGGTTGAATGGATTTATTCTCCTACGGGCACTACAGTCAAGAGCTGGATGCGTCACATCTTCATCCATTTGTTTATATCTTGCCTCTTTTTCATTTTAGTCATCCAGTTGCTTTGAAAGTATATATTTAATAAAAAAGGGAGGCAGCAGCAGAACGTGGGCTGTGAAAGGGCAGAGCAGGCTAGAGGTTGGAGAAGAAATTAGAGTGGAAAAATAAGATTTATATATGGGCTTGGAAAAAGCAAAGAAACAGCAGATACAATCCCCGGGCAGTGTTCTGGAGACCAGGAAGCCA
>NW_006326533.1:0-302 GCF_000327345.1 Myotis davidii
AATCAGGACAAATAAATGCAACATAAAACTCTAGAAACCGAATCCTTTGGCTTTGACGGACGTCCCCGGGACAAGTGGCAAAAGGGGAAACGGAAGACCCTGACCTGACGGTGGTCGCGCTGCGTCCGGGTTTGCGGGTAACAGGCACTGTTTGCGGGTAACACGCACCCAAGAACCAGGGGGGGAGGAGCAATCACCCTCCGAGGGCTCCCCCCTCCCCGAGCGCGCAGCCTCCGCCACCTGCGCTCAGAGGCGGCCTCCGGCTCCCAGCGGTTGCCCATCAGCTGAAACCGGGGCCCAGA
>NW_006326534.1:0-301 GCF_000327345.1 Myotis davidii
CCTCGAGTGAGGATTAACAACAACAACAAAAAGCCAGTGAGAGATTTGTCACACATTCTTTCCTTCTTCTAGAGTGGCCACCAATTTTCTAGATCATAGCTGTTCTATAAACTTGGTTCATGGGATGAAGACAGTGAGCAGAATCCCGTCACTCTGTGTAAGATACATAGTGTGAGCTAGAAATAAGCTTTTATTGTGTTTAGTCCCTCAGATTTAGGGATTTGCTTGTTAATGCAGCACACCCTAGCTTATCCTGAATAATATACTAAGACTAGTGGCCCAGTGCACGGATTCGTGCACA
>NW_006326535.1:0-302 GCF_000327345.1 Myotis davidii
AAAAAAAGGTGTGTGGATGTGTACAAGCACATATGTATGTAACAATTATACATTTTTTAATTATATAGGATGATGGATATAAAATTCATAGTTTTGACAATAACTTTTCATCTAAGTTATTTCATAAGTTCTCCATTTTCTTAATTTAGTAGTTCAGATCAGTTAACATGCATTGATTTCTTCTGAAGGGATGGGACCAACAATAAGTACCTGGTTCCAATGACAGAGGTGATACAGTGAAAAATGTATTATTATCTCTCACCTCCAAGCCCTTATAAACAACTGACTGTGCCTGTGTTCCT
>NW_006326536.1:0-302 GCF_000327345.1 Myotis davidii
CTCTCTCTCTCTCTCTCTCTCTCGCTCCTGCATCATCAGTTCCTTCTTTACTGAATAATTTAATATCACCTAATTTAACCAGTATCCACAGACACCCACCCAGAAGCATAATTCTCTAGAATTTCCACTGGGTTCCCATTTCCCTACTGTAGTAAAAGTCACCCAAGGTGTCTATCATGTCTGTATCTACTTCTTCACCTTCCACTTTTATTTATTTAGTGAATGTGGGTGTGTATGAAGGGTGGTTATTATTAAATGTACACAAATAGTACTTTAATTGCCATTAGACCAATGAGATGGCT
>NW_006326537.1:0-302 GCF_000327345.1 Myotis davidii
CTCCTCTTTGCTGTTTAATTTGCACAGATCATTAGCAAGTGAGAGCTGCTCTGCAAACAGAACAAAATAGGTTTTCAGATAGACAATTAGTGATTTACAAGGACTAGAAAAAAGCATGCTTAGACTCGGCCATTCATTGCACAAAAATCTCATTATAAATGAATCAATAAGCCACTAGTGATAGGGGACAGGTGCGATTATTTTGTTCTAGTGGGATTTGGGGGATTCTGGTATTTGACCCATGGTGCATCAACATGTTTTACTGAAGGAAAGTATTAATATTTTAAAACTAATGGAAAAAA
>NW_006326538.1:0-302 GCF_000327345.1 Myotis davidii
ATCATCATCATCATCATCATCATCCTGCTTCACAATTGCTTTTTCAAAGATAGAAACTCACATATTTGAAAATTCAGCCACTTGTCTTCACTACACTATTACTGATTCATGATCACTAGGGTTGGAAGTCATTTATAATCCCATGTACAAATCAGTAGAAAGCATGTTATTTTCTGTGCAGATGAAAGGCCTGCACGGCCCCAAGTCAATACAACTGCTCGGCATGAGGAGGTTAGCCCTGACCAGGTAGCTCAGTGGGCTGGTGTTGTCCCCTGTACCAAAAGGTTGCTGGTTCGATTCCC
>NW_006326539.1:0-302 GCF_000327345.1 Myotis davidii
AGGAGTGGGAGAAGGAATGGATGACACCAAGTATACATGGCACTTTCAATAATAATAAAAATGAAAGAAATTTTGCTCTTAGGAAGAGGAGGCAAATGGGTGGTAGCTGAAAGTGAAGGGCGAAGTGAGTCAGAAGAGGTTTTTGTGTTTTGTTTTTAAAGACGGGAGAAGTAGCAGTTTGTGTGCTGGTGGAACCATCTACTAGAGGTCAACAAACCAAGCAACTGACAAAGCAACAAAAAAACACAAAACTGATGCTATAGGACAGCGGTCGGCAAACCGCGGCTTGTGAGCCACATGCG
>NW_006326540.1:0-302 GCF_000327345.1 Myotis davidii
ACAAATGTAAAGGACTCCCTAGAGCCCTAGTAAAGATAACTTCCCTTCCTGCCTTGCATCATTTCCCACTGCTCTACAATCTTCTCCTCCTGGATGTTTTTCATGCGGTATAATTCAAATATTTCCTGCTACTATTTCCGTTTCAGCCACAGCATAAGGATAAATCCCAATACCTTCATCTGTCAAGACTTCCTATGGCTAAGAGTAAGACAGTAAGGTCTTCTACACTACCCAACCTTAACCTGGCCATGCAGTTCACAAACCACAGCCATCAGAACCCAAACTCCTTCCTGCTCGTGGGC
>NW_006326541.1:0-302 GCF_000327345.1 Myotis davidii
CTTGCTACCCCATCTTCCCAGACATTCCACAACTACCACACATATCATGGGTGAAACTTGCCACCTTAAGGCCCCTGGAGGAACTGAGATGGGGAAGACAGGCTCAGTCCATCTTGTGACCACTTAAAAGGATTTACTTTTCCATGAATTTACTCAGTCCTTTATCCAACACACATTTATTAAGCATCTATAATGCCCCAGGCAAATGTGATTCAATGACTTCTGAACAGCCCAGAATATTCCGAGGAGCTCAAGATACAGCAGAGACATAAATGTGTTCTGTAGCCCAGTTCTACAAGAAT
>NW_006326542.1:0-302 GCF_000327345.1 Myotis davidii
TCTTGCGTGAATTTTGGGACACCCTTTACTATGTGTCTTATTTGCCTATCCTGGACATTTCATATAAATGGAATCATCCATGTGACATTTATTTTATGTCCATCTTTTTTCATTTAGTATAATGTTTCAAGGTACATTCATATTGTAGAATATTTCAGTGCTTATTCTATTTTTTTTGGCTAAATAACATTTCATTGTGCGATATACATTTAAAAAGTACTCATCATTTGAGAGGAATTTGGAATGTTTTCTCTACTAAAATAATTTTGCTGTGAAAATTCATGTATAAATTTTGTGTATAT
>NW_006326543.1:0-301 GCF_000327345.1 Myotis davidii
TGATACAATAATTAATAAATAATAATGCAAGAAAAAGTAGTTTTACATACTCCCAACTGTAAACCTACTTTTTCTCCACCACTGTGTTTATTATACACTGTATTCTTGAAATGAAGTGAGAAAAGAAAATGTTAAGAGAACCACAGGGAAAATACATTTATATTACTGTACTGTATTTGTCCATACTGTAAATTCACATCATCTGTTAATAAGATGAACCTTTTTTCTGTCAGTAGCTACATGAATTGATAACGAAGAAGCAGCAATATGATTGCCTATGGTTGCCAAGTGTTATAAATAT
>NW_006326544.1:0-302 GCF_000327345.1 Myotis davidii
AAGCTGGATTCTAGTTTATAAGTGGTTAACATATCTTTTCTGTGTGTTAACGTTACTTCAGGCTCTCAGTAAACTTGCGTAGGTATTAAGGAGAAAGTTACATTAGTTAGGAAACTACAAGTATTTTACAATTACACAGAGACAATTGTATTTTATGTATTAGAAAATATGATTTATTATCATATTTTATGGAGAAGGGGGAGGCATTTTAAACTATCCTATGTTAGGCTTGCTTCTGGTTGACTATTACATTTCCTTCTTCTTCTTCATCAGGAGAAGTTATTATTCTGATGGGTTGTTTT
>NW_006326545.1:0-302 GCF_000327345.1 Myotis davidii
AACTTATCAGGGAGTACAATGTCTCATTCACCTATGACATTAATACAATTTAATCAAAGAAATGACATCCATTATTGTCACCACAGTCTATTGATTAGAAGAAAATCACAGATCACATGCACATTCAGGATTATAAAAAGTAAAACACAGGAGTGCTATCAAGGGACCATCTTCAAAATCTGCATGTCACACTAATTGATACTGTCAACAACTATATGCAATACACTCTAGTATTCTCAAGTTACTGGGATTTCAAAATCAGTATTGCTACTCCCCAAGATTCTGTTATCTATATATATATA
>NW_006326546.1:0-302 GCF_000327345.1 Myotis davidii
GCATTAGGAAGGTTGAGAACCACTGTTCTAAAATCAAACCTGGTGTGATTATAGTATTGCAGTTAAGATGGAGTTAAGGTGCTTAAGTATTTAATGGTGAAACTCTCTCCCAGACTTCTGGTCCCAGGGCCAGATCTGCTACAACAGATTCTTGCTAACACGACCCAAGCAATGATATTGGTGAGAAGCTCTCCAGTGGTTCTGTTCAGCACACTCATTGGTTGAATTTTGGGATGCACTGACTTTCTCCAAAGCTACCTCTCTCAGTTAAATGTCCTTCCATTGCGGGGTAGAATCGCAGA
>NW_006326547.1:0-302 GCF_000327345.1 Myotis davidii
AGCATGGTATATGCTTCCATTTATTTGTATCTTATTCCGTTTCTGTCTAATGTCTTACAATTTTCTGAGTGCAGGTTTTTTGCCTCCTTCCTGTCACTTTCCTTTTTGTTTTCCATAGTTCCCATGTTGGTTTTAGTTCTCTAGTACTTCTTTTTAGCTTTCTTTTGCATTAAAGTGAAGATTTTTGAACACAGCATTTTAATTTTTAAATTACTTTTTCACCATACCTTTAAACTTATGTTTTTTTAGAGGTGGCTCTGTTCAACATGCACTTCTTAATTTATTAAAATGAGCCTCAGACC
>NW_006326548.1:0-301 GCF_000327345.1 Myotis davidii
AATAGTTATACCATTCTCTTCTCTATCATTCTCTGACTGTATAATAAAATTACCAAATATTTTAGTAAACCTATGAAAGGAGGAAGGTTGTTTCTAAGAGAAGTAGCTTTAATGTGAGAAAATTTTCTGAAATTGAACTTTAGATTATTTCCCCAGTTTATTGGTTTTTTCCCCCCCAAATATATTCTATTTTGTTTAATAGTGATCAATCAGCAATGCAATTTACACAACTGACATTGGGATCTTGGGTTGAAGTAAATTTCTAGGCCCAGGTTGGGGGTCTAGGTCAGCAAACCAAAAT
>NW_006326549.1:0-302 GCF_000327345.1 Myotis davidii
CCCAATCTTTAGCGTGTTACGTGCTCAGGGTTCACGTGAAGGATTCCCCAGGAAAGTACTGGTGGTCTTTTCTGATTGTCGGAGGAATTCTTAAGATGTTCCAGGAAATTCTGGGTCTCCAAAGAAGCAGAGTATGTTAGGGAATGTTCAGGCAGGAATTACAAAGGCAAGCAGGGGAGCACACACCTGCCCTCCTGTCCTAGAAGGCAGCCCATTAGAAGATGGGAGTGAAAACTAGGAAGAAAGGAATGGCTAACCTAGACCAAATGCGTCAAACTCAAAGGCTAACATGGGCCAAATAA
>NW_006326550.1:0-302 GCF_000327345.1 Myotis davidii
TTTTCTTTGATTATGAAATCCAAATTATTAGCCAGTACACCTAGTACACTTATCTTTATAGAACAATTTCCAGGCTGACAAACACACATTATCTGGGTGGGCCAGTTTCTATTGAGTAGAAGAGTTATTGGGAATAATGATAGCGTCCAGAATTGATTAGGTTGTAAAGTGGTAGGCAGATATTTTATGTTATTTAATTCTTACAGTGATCCTATGACCGAACTCTCATCCTCCCTTTAATTAAACGAATTTTTAAAATGGACACCGTAGGAAGAAACCAAGATGGCAGCATAGGTTAACGC
>NW_006326551.1:0-302 GCF_000327345.1 Myotis davidii
CCCCTTATCATCTTCCACACGCATCTAAATTATGCAAGCTCAATTTCTGTCCATGCCATGCAAAAAGTTACAATTTCTCTGACTCCTACGACCCTACGTTAGTATCCCCTTTTTATATTGTATGGAAATAGAAGGACACAATGCATACTTTGTGTATAGGTCCCTTTACACATCACTTTATTTGTGCAATTTATCCATGCTGCATGCGACTTCAGTTTGTTCATCTTGGCATATGTATCCTATTGCATGAATATTATTTCTTCACTGATTATACTTTTCCATTTGGGTTACTTTCACTCTAG
>NW_006326552.1:0-302 GCF_000327345.1 Myotis davidii
ATGAATTAGTTGATCATTTGCTCATTTTTGTGAGGAACATTGAGATGCTAGATACTGTTGAACTATTAAGGATAAAAGAGCATGGTCCTTGCCTCAATAAGCTCACAGGCTGACCACACATTAGCATCCAGGCAGAGGAAAGAACCCACTCACTCTCTCACAGGGACAAAGTAGACAGAAGGAACTAACAACACAGTCTGTCCGCTTTACAGTTGTACCTATGACCGTTCCTAATGCAACTTGTAGGCAAAGGGGCAGGAATGGCCATCGGGAAATAAAAAAGCCTCAGTGTGTGCTCCCAT
>NW_006326553.1:0-302 GCF_000327345.1 Myotis davidii
TTGGGTAACATAAGTCATAAGTTAACCTTCAACGTCCACTTGCTCGCTAATCTGAAATCTGTATCTTCAGTTCAGATGGTGCTGCTGAGCTCCAGAACTGTCGACTGGTTGACACTTATCTTCTGGACGATCCACGGGTTCCTTGTTTGCAATAAAAGCAACACAGAACCCAGGGCCCTTCCCCTTCCCCGGACCTAATCCTCCCATAGCCCCTATTGTCTTGAAGGACACGCAGTTTGCCTGAGCTAACTGCCTTAGAGTCGTCCTAGACTTCTCCCATCCTCTGTGCCATTTTAAGTCAG
>NW_006326554.1:0-302 GCF_000327345.1 Myotis davidii
ATTTTCTGCCTTATCTACCAGCCTTCTAAAAAAATTTTTTTAATCGAATGAACAACAAAATGGAAAAAAAGTTAGAAAATACAAAGAAAAAAAGTAACCAAAGGGCCACAGATAACCTTGCAATGACTTAACCAAGTAAAAGTGGGGCAGCTCTCCATGGTATGACATATTAAGAGGTTGCAAGTATTGTTTGACTTCTAACCTAAATGGGCTCTTGCACCCTCTATTGCCATTAATGACATTCTGTGTTGTCCTACACGATCTACTAGGTGGACAATGGTAACACCGACACACATCTGAAC
>NW_006326555.1:0-302 GCF_000327345.1 Myotis davidii
CCTCATCATCCATTTTATGCCAACAATCTGAAACGAGAGAATTGAGGAAGAACTGAATGTTGACTGTAGTGACAGGGGAAGTCCCATTGCTAAAGTGTTTTGCATATAATACATTGGTTCTATGCAATTGTCTGAAAATAAGAGATATACAGGAAGGATATAAGAAGCTTCTGGGAAGGTCTGGGCCTCTGAAGGTCAAGTATCAGTGAAGGCCTCACCAGAAACTTGACACACACATGACAAGACCACATGGAAGAGAAGATGCATCCCCAGCTAAGTCTTCTGCTAACAGTGCTCAGCAG
>NW_006326556.1:0-302 GCF_000327345.1 Myotis davidii
TTCCACAAGCTATCCAATATAGTTAAATGAGTAAAAGAAAAATGCAAATATATGAAGAATAATGACAAAAATTTCTATTTATATGAGAATTTATGCACATTTGTTTGGTGTATGGTAGGATTATACTAGCATTGAGAAAATATGAAAGCATATACAGAGATCATTAAGGAATTATCTTGAGCATGGCTACAATGAGGGAGGGTGAAAGAAAAAGAGGAAAGATAAGCCAAACAAGAAAGAAAATAACTATTGCCTATAAGTAAACACAAACAACAAAATCAACTTATATGCGCCAAGTTAAG
>NW_006326557.1:0-302 GCF_000327345.1 Myotis davidii
ATAATTTTCTGATTGATTAATTTTGGTTTGCAGATGCCATGAAATTTGTTGAAGACTATGCCATGCACCATTCAGTGACACAACTTCAGCTTTCTCCAAGACTTCTGGAAATGACAAAAACAATCAGGGTTGAAAACCTGCCGCCTGGTGTTGACTCCTATAATTTGAAATGTTTATTTGAAAATCCTCAAAATGGAGGGGGAAGAGTTGTCAGTATTGAATGTTTTCCTGAAGAGAGTTCAGCTCTGATAGAATTTTTTGACAGAAAAGGTAATGTCTATTAGCCTGATTTTGTACACCTT
>NW_006326558.1:0-302 GCF_000327345.1 Myotis davidii
CTTAGGCCTTAACCCGTAAAATAGTTTAGAACAGGAAAAGAAGCTCGGCATTAAGTGGTGGGTATTACTATATTTTCAGGGGCTGAAGGATTAAGTAATAAGCCACAGGAGAGGAGAAAAAAGCATTCACTCAGATTGAGAGAACAGCGTATGCAGAAGGGAGCCTCTGAAGAATGCGTAAACAGAGCTAAAAGGATGTTGGTTGTCATCTTATCTACCTGGGCTGAACATTATGTAGAAAGACAGAATATAAGAATACCAGCCAAGTAAGACCTGTCTTTCTCCCCTCCCTCTCCTGCCTC
>NW_006326559.1:0-302 GCF_000327345.1 Myotis davidii
TTTTTAAGCCAGCCCTGGCCACTGTTGTTGTTTATATGGGACCAAGATTCTAGGTTAATACACCTCTGAAATACCACAGTGACCCTCTTTTTCATTCCCTCCGAGGTGTAACCATCCTCAAGGGAGCACACAATCTTGTCAATTGAGCATTGGCCCTTGCTTTCTTGCATCCTCATGTCATCTTTCTCAACTCCCAATGCATAACTGAGACTACAAACTGTCATTCTCAGGAGGACTTGAGATCCTGCTTCCTGTCACTTGTCATCAGTTTTGGCTCAAATAAACTCTTATGAAAATTATCT
>NW_006326560.1:0-302 GCF_000327345.1 Myotis davidii
GGAGACTCCATGCAGACAGTCGAGATCACAAGACTCTGACTCGTCGTCTTATGCGGCGAGCGACGGAGCATTGCATTCCCGTGTCTCCACAGCGCCTGTGGAAGATGACAGCTCTGTTTCTGTAGAAGATTTGCCTCATGTTTCTCATGCCTCATCCTCGGCAACGACTTCTGATGCTTTTTCTGTTACATTCACTCCGATAATCCATCCACTTTTAGCAATTTTGTTCTTTGAATCGCTCTCCGTCCTGTCCCGTCGGTGGCTCACCTTTCTCACACCTTTCTTCCAGTCTCTTCCCGTAC
>NW_006326561.1:0-302 GCF_000327345.1 Myotis davidii
GGGCGGTGAAGTAGAAAACTTTATTTAGTGCAAACAGCTTCACAGCAACACAGCCTGGCCGTGAAGACAGCAGGGCCCTGAGGCTGCTCTGCTCCTTCCCTAGGCAACCCAACATCTTCAGTGGTTCAGCTCTAGCTGGGAAAACACAGGGTTCACTCTGGTGGAAAGTGTACTACGGTCCAGTGGGGAACTGGTTTACATAGACAGAAGTCCTCACCACTAGTCCCTGACTGGTCAGAACAGAGACACTTTGATTGGTCAGAGATGCATAGCTCTGATTGGATGGGGAAAGTATCAGTCCT
>NW_006326562.1:0-302 GCF_000327345.1 Myotis davidii
GGAATAAATGTGAGCATCACTTCAAATTTTTCAACAAATATTCAGAAAACTAGCTAGAAATAATAAGGGTATTTTTAATGAAAAAAGAACATCCTCAAATCTCTCAATATCAGTGGTCTTAATAAATGATATTTCTAATTCCAATTACATATAAAAATTATATTTTTTGTTAAATGGTATCTGCAATTTCATTAAAACAATTTTATATTAAGTTTCATAAATCTTTGAAAAACATTATTTGATAATTTATCCAAGTGTGTTAATTCAAGTTATTCTGCCATCTTTTGTCCTTCACATTTTTT
>NW_006326563.1:0-302 GCF_000327345.1 Myotis davidii
CTACTTTACGGGAAATAGGAATCTAAATAAGAGTGATATGATTGACCAGATTGTTTAAAATGTTGTTTATCACTAAGGAAATATAACACATAATAACCATGTTAATAACAAAAATGTAGTCACAATTTTTTTCTTTCATACTGACCCCATACTTAAAATATATTAACCTGCACCAATGGAAGTGTTGATTTAGGAAGAATATCAATGAGAGAGAAGCCACAGTTTAATTAGGTAATTACTTTTTTTACGGGTAAATTAATCAAAATCACACCTATATTTTTTGTCAGATCAGCAAAAAATAT
>NW_006326564.1:0-302 GCF_000327345.1 Myotis davidii
TTTTTCTGGTCATTTCGAGACATGAAAAGTCCAAGTCTGTCTAAAATCAAAACCTCAGTCCTCATCCCATTTTCTTGCCAACTGTAGGGTTAACTGGAGCTCAGAGAAGGTGGAGCACAGGGGGTATTTAGGGCATGAAGCTATTCTGTATGAAACTGGAATGGTGGTTACACGACATTAAACACTTGTCAAAGCCATAGAATGGACAGTACAAAGAGGGAATCTTAATGTAAACTTAATGGACCTTAATTATTGTAATAATTAAAATATATATATCACAAAGAAAGACGTTAACACCCACA
>NW_006326565.1:0-302 GCF_000327345.1 Myotis davidii
TAGCTAAACTGCTTTAAATACCGCATGCTACGCACTTCACGTGTTGGGGTTGGCGAGCGGGTGGGTGGGCACAGAGGTGGGAGGGCCCTTCCCAGGCCAGAGCGGCTCCCTCCCCACCTCTGTGACTACAGTTCATGATTCTCAGGTCAAAGTGGCCAGGTACTGATTGATCCGCACATCACAGCTTCTCCTGAACTTAACTGAACCTGTCGGTGTGGTAGCTGGGGTGGGACTCGGCTGTGAGCTGAGTGGTCTCTGTTGCGGACACTGGCTGTATGACAATCGGTGTGTCTGTGGCCTCT
>NW_006326566.1:0-302 GCF_000327345.1 Myotis davidii
TAGGAAATTTCTATGCTTAACAACAACTATAGCAATATTAGTTACATTTTATAAAAGAAGTTAAAAAGACTTTAGGTAAATTTGGCAGTGATTATATTTCCAAAGATTTCTTCATGTTTTAATGAAATTTCTGCCAATATTGATCACTATGAGTTTATGATTTTTCTATAGATTATTAGTGACCTAATTGAAAAAAGGCAGAGTCAGAAATAACTATTAATATTGGAAATAATTTGGGGAACAAAGTATTGGAAAAAGAGCATCAAACATATATATTAGTAATTATTTAGTGCTTTGATATG
>NW_006326567.1:0-302 GCF_000327345.1 Myotis davidii
CTCTGTCTGACTTATTTCACTTAGCATAGTGCCTTCAAGGCCTATCCATGTTGTGCAAATGATAGGATTTCCTAGGTTTTGATGGCTGAATATAATCCATTGTGTGTGTATTTTCATTCATCCATGGACACTTAGACATTTAGTTTGTTTCCATGTTTTGGCTACTCTAAATAATGCTATGAACACGGGGGTGCAGATAGCTTTTTGAGTTAGTTTTTTCATTTTCTTTGCGTATATTCACAGGAATGGAATTCTAGATCAGATGATAATTCTATTTTTAATTTTTTGAGGATACTGTTTTC
>NW_006326568.1:0-302 GCF_000327345.1 Myotis davidii
GAATGTGAAGGCCTAGGACATTACTGTACACTATTGTAGACTTTAAAAACACTGCACACTTAGGCTGCACTAAATTTATAAAACACTAAATCAAGCACAAGCAAAAATAATGCAATCAAGAGATTTGGCAAACATGAAACAGGTGGGGCTGCTGTCAGTACAACACAGCATACTGATTATAGCAAACTTTTTTTATTAATCCTCACTAAGGAGATGATTTTTTACTGATTTTTACAAAGAAAGAGAGAAACATGGGCCTGTTGCCTCTTGTACATGCCCTGACCAGGAATCAAACCCACAAC
>NW_006326569.1:0-302 GCF_000327345.1 Myotis davidii
GGCCCACATAAGCTCTGTGGTTTGTCCTCAGGACTTCCACAGCCAACCCCACCCCAGCTCAGAGCCCCTTACCCCCAGATCTCCCCCATGGCCCACTCCCACTGCAGCTCTGGCTCCCCTGCTACAGTCACCTGGCTCACAACAGTCTACAGAGGAGAGCCTCCTAAACAAGTCTCTCATTCAAGACTGGGAGAGGTCGCTGTTTCACTTAATTCATAGAAACAAACACACACAGAGAGAGAGCCACAAGGAGGAGACAGAGAAATGTGCTCCAAATAAAGGAACAGGAAACATACATACAT
>NW_006326570.1:0-302 GCF_000327345.1 Myotis davidii
CATCATAGGTGAGCCCCAAGGCATTGGCCAGGACATAGGTGTGTGTACTGGGGTCCATTTGTTTCACAACAATACCAAAACCCAACTGGATGCATTCAGTGGCTGCACTGAAGAGCTCAGGAAAGTAGTCCTGGTGCTCTTTGATGACACTACTCAGAATTTCTTCCTTTGTGGTTGGCTCTTTTGCACGATATTTTAGGAGCAGAAACTCCACCATTTCTATCATCTTCAAATGCAGTGCTTTGTGCAGCAAGGAATCGGCATCTTCATCAGGGCCTCCCTCAGTGTTTGGACCCTCCTCA
>NW_006326571.1:0-302 GCF_000327345.1 Myotis davidii
TTCCCAAAGGCTTAGCCAGAGTTAAAAAGACAAACAAAACCTACACTAAACTTGGGAAATATTTTTAATATAACATGCTTTGATTCCCAAAATCACCACCTGACAAACTAGATGTTGCCAAAGAGTCCCACTGAATCTCTCCATTCCCGTAATCAACATCTTGTTTAAATATGTTGGGTCCTTGCTAAAAAAGAATCAAGTGTAACTTTTAAAATAAAAAATAAAATCTTTGTTATAATAGTAAATGGTTTCCAAAATAATTTAAACTAGAATTCGTGCACTAGTGGGGTCCCTCAGCCTGG
>NW_006326572.1:0-302 GCF_000327345.1 Myotis davidii
GGAGGCGTTCTCCTCGCTGCTGCACATTTGCTCATGTCGGAAAGGGAGACGCCCCACCATCTGACACCCATGGCTCCCCCGGACACGTGATTCCATGGAGGCCTCATGGCCATGAGTGGCGGGAGCAGGAAGGATGAGTATCTTGTCTCATCAGAATCCTACGTCGATTCTGATGGTTGATGAGAAGTGACCCTGGTTCACCTGTCCACGCCCCTACCAGCCAGGAGCAGCCACACCGGATCTATCACGTGTGGGACAGCATGGGACCTCAGCCAGAGGGCCAGGCAGGCCTGCAATGGGAC
>NW_006326573.1:0-302 GCF_000327345.1 Myotis davidii
GAGGGAGGGAAGTGTGAATTGCAGGTTTGTGTTCGGCATGAGGCAGTCATTGCACAGGGCGGGGGGCTCTCTAGGTCTGAGGCTGACATGGTCCCTGCCATCAAGGGGCGCTCAGTCTTTCCGTGCAGACAGGCCACGGGAAGATCATGAGCAAGTGGAATAATAAAAAATGCCCCCAGAGAGGCGTATGTGCTCTGGAGGTCAGAGGAAGATGACATACCGAGTTGTCGGAACCAGGAATGACCTTGGGGGAAGATACAGTTTCAGACGAATCTTAAAGAAGAGCTAGTGTTTTATCAGAC
>NW_006326574.1:0-302 GCF_000327345.1 Myotis davidii
GGGCACCACCTCCCAGCACCTCTGCATGGCCCCCAACCCAGAACCTCTCTGAACCCCAGCCCTCGTATGTTTGTGGAGGCTTCATTATGTGGGCATGATCTAGGCATGATCGACTAAATCACTGGCCACTGGCAATTGAGCTGGATCTCCAGCACCTCTCCTTTCCCAGGAGGTGGGGGTGGTGGGGGTGGTGTTGGGCTGGGGCCGAAAGCTCCCCATTCCTAGGTTAACCATAGGAGCTTCCCATAGCCCGTGTCAGGCCCACTGCAGGGGGTGCCCTCTCTGGGCCCATGGGGGCTGGA
>NW_006326575.1:0-302 GCF_000327345.1 Myotis davidii
TTGGTGTTTCTCTCCTTCTCCTCTCTCTGAAATAAATAAAAACTGCCACTCTATTTGGTTACCTTTGCCGGGAATAGCCTGATACATTCTTTGTGCAAAGATTTAAAAAAAAATTATTGATGTTCAGTTCTTTGAACAGTTATAGGACTATCTAGTCTTTATTTTTTCTTGGGTCAGTTCTGATGGGTTGTATTTTTTTCTTTCATGTGAGTTTTCAAATGTTCACAACATTTTTCTTTTTAAAAAAATAAGTTTTTTTATTGGTTTTTAGAGAGTGAGAGGAAGGAGAGGGAGGGAGGGAG
>NW_006326576.1:0-302 GCF_000327345.1 Myotis davidii
TTTGGGGCTGTAAAGGCCTGTTAAGCAGTTTCCTATATGCAAAATATCTTGATGAGTTATATTTGTGTATTTTTCTTGCATTTTCAAGTGATGTTCTTTTAGAATGTTTCTTTAGATTTAGGTTATAAGTTTATGAATGAAATGGATCTCACATTTATTGCTGTTCATCAAGTTAGGGGTAAAAGTGTTGTTTTTGAAATAGAAATTGGAAATCCTTCAATCACTTTTGTGATCTAGGACAAGATAATATAGATTAGGATAGGAATATATTTAGGATAGGAATATATTTTGAAAGAACTTTA
>NW_006326577.1:0-302 GCF_000327345.1 Myotis davidii
ACACTTCAAGGAAAACAACTGACAGTATTTGTTACTGAGGATAAAATTTGAGATTTTAGGCATGAGCTTGACAGCTTCTCAATACATAAAGGCTTTTCTGATGAGATTGGTAGTGTTATTAATAA
Source organism: Myotis davidii (assembly GCF_000327345.1). Taxonomy (NCBI): domain Eukaryota; kingdom Metazoa; phylum Chordata; class Mammalia; order Chiroptera; family Vespertilionidae; genus Myotis; species Myotis davidii. Next base: position 126 of record NW_006326577.1, read on the forward strand.
AGGCAAATTTTTGACATTTTAAAATGAAATGTGTCAAGATTTGGAAAATCTGCGAAACTGAAAGAATGTTTTCCAAATGGACCAGGAAGAATGTTACAATATCACAAATGGGTAGGAGACGAGTCTTTCAAAGTGTCAGAAAGGTCAGTGGATTTTAATGTAAAAGACCATGAAAAA
>NW_006326578.1:0-302 GCF_000327345.1 Myotis davidii
ATAGTTTAGGTTTTATAAGATAGACTTCCAAGCATCTATTTTACCAATATTGATTAAACACACCACTCTTTCTAATGGTACTCAGAAAGTAAAAGACTGTTCCAGCTCAGAGCACAGGAAATGAAATGAACCTATTAAAAGGTGGTTTTAAGTAGTAAGCAAAGAATGTGTAAACTTTTTTGAAAAATCTGAACACCATCCAACAGAAAACCCTTAAGAAAGAGAAGAAATTTACCAGAAATGCTTCGATTTAAAATACTATTCTGAATATAAGATAGCTAAAACAGAACTGTCACATTTGT
>NW_006326579.1:0-302 GCF_000327345.1 Myotis davidii
AATAAAAATTGGTCAACTGTGAAAAACCATTAATACTGCTTTTGTTTAAGTGTTGGTGGACTTTATATAATGGTCATCAAGACTTTGAGATACAGGAGAAACATCACTTGTAATTAAGTCATTAAAAATGTTCTTAAAAGTTTTTTATTGTTGACTCTGTTACAGGTGTTACCCATCTCCCCCCCTTTGTTACCTCCACCCTACACTCAACCCCCCCAAACCTCTAGGGCTTCACCACATTATTGTCTGTCCCCATTGGCTCCATGGGTTATGCATATCTATACTAATAGGGTGGGGGTCCT
>NW_006326580.1:0-302 GCF_000327345.1 Myotis davidii
AGACCACTGGTGGTCTGTGAGGTCCGAAAGGTTCGCGACTGCTGGTTTAAGGAAACTATCTAGTCAGTATCTTATGTTAGGTTTCCAAGGAGCTAAACTCACACTGTTTCTGTGGGGTTTGTTTACTCAGCTCTCACAGGTTCATCTTGGGCCATGATTCTGGTAGGTGGCAGGGGGTGTGTGTATTGGTGGGAGCTCATATTAGTGTAGCCTCACCATGAAAAATTCTTCAAGGATTCTAATCAGTTTAAAATGACCTATTATAGCCAGGTCAGCATGGTTCAGTGGTTGAGCATTGACCT
>NW_006326581.1:0-300 GCF_000327345.1 Myotis davidii
ACGCTCTAGCCACTGAGCCACACCAGCCGGGGCTGAATTATTTATTTAAAAAAAATAAAAAATATTTCAAAAAATAATATATTTTGTTGGGGGGGGGGCACACCCCGTATTTTATTTATTTTTTCTCTCTCCGACACTGAGAGCTTCTGCTGATTCCGGGATAAAATCCAAACCCCTGGAAGAAGAGGTTTTACTTTTTGAGCAAAAAAAAATAAAAATTAAAAAAAAAATTTATAAAAACGGCTCGGTGGTCCAGGTTGGCTTTCCGTACGTGTCATTGTTTGAGGTTCTCATCCGGGA
>NW_006326582.1:0-302 GCF_000327345.1 Myotis davidii
TTCAGAAGGTCTTTATTTCAGGCTTTTAGTTTTAACCATAAGATAAACTAACCAGGGGCTTAAAGAACCAGCAGAATGAGGACATAGGTTAAAATTAATTTATTAAATATGTTGATGGTGAAAAGGGCTCCAAGAAGGTTTACAATGGCCTCTATTGCTTCATCAAATGGCACAGATCATAAAAAGTCTTCAACCACATTTTTCTAAGGATAACTCTACATCTTTAATTTTATCACCATATATTCTATAGGAAAGCCTTTTATTTAATGCTTATGACTACACCTATCTAAAAACTGGGAAAA
>NW_006326583.1:0-302 GCF_000327345.1 Myotis davidii
TTGGAAAAGTGTCATGTTTCTCATTCTCAAGCACATCTGTGGATGAGTGAGATAATCCAATGTCAGGGATCACCAGATAGTTTCCAGTTCTACCACCAGAGATGCCAGCATTTTTACCATAAAATAACCTAGGTCCAAGCTGGGAGATTAGGTGGGACCCTGCTCCATCTATATATCCACATCCATCTGAGAATTATTGAGAAGCTATCATTACAAAGAGCCTCTGTGTGAAAGAAGTGCACATGGTAAATGGTGGGATGGATCCCTCATCCATCCCAGCAAGATGGTAAAATACACAGTAG
>NW_006326584.1:0-302 GCF_000327345.1 Myotis davidii
CATATATCCTTTCTGAATGGTATTTCTAGGTCTGGGACTGGCATTATCACTTCTACCCACATTCCATTAAGTAAAGCAAGTCACAAAATCCAACCCAACGTCATTGTCTGGGAAAAGAAATCCCTAATACACTAGTGTGTGGTACTGCAGAGTCACATGGATGTATATGTAATTCTGATGCAGAGTAAGCATGAAGAATTTGAAACAATAATTCAATCTTGAACACTTAGCTTCTTATGCTATATCATAGCCATATTTTGAAACTTGCTATTCTTTTTTTAAAATATATTGTATTGATTTTT
>NW_006326585.1:0-302 GCF_000327345.1 Myotis davidii
GTATAGTGTCTGGTAAGGACAGGGAGAAACTAGAGAGGGCCTGCCCTATGAGAGAATGTTCAAATGCAGACATGTAATAAACACCCTACTGCCTCAAAAAAACTACTTTTGAATCCTGCCTTTCCTGGTCATCTCTTCCTCAGTCTGAAGTTACCCTTTATGTATGTCCTAATTACTCCAAATCTTTATCACTAATCCACTTATCTGTTAGCTTCAAACCAGTGTGTCCAACTCTGTAAAGAACATCTCTAAATAAATATGAGACATATATAAGACTAGAGGCCCCGTGCACAAAATTCATA
>NW_006326586.1:0-302 GCF_000327345.1 Myotis davidii
TTCTTTTCTTTATTTTTGCTGTACCTCCAACTCTTTCCAAGCAACAATTATACTGATTATTTTAATTATGATTCCTCTAATGACAACCCAGTAAGGATCATCAAGACAAGGCATCTCACTGATATCTGATCAATGCCAGCTGTGCAAATGCTGCAAGATTGTGTGCTACTCAGAGGGAGAGAGCACATGAACACACAGGAGTCCCAACTCCTTTTCTAATCTATTCATTAAATAGGAACGAGCAGGTGGACAGTAAAAACCATCTGCTTAGAACAGCAGCACAGACCTAGTGGTACACCACA
>NW_006326587.1:0-302 GCF_000327345.1 Myotis davidii
TCTACCCCTGTATCATTCCCTACTGCTAACTCTCTCTGTATCTCTACATTGCATTTTTATGCATCTGTCTCTCCATCTGTCCTTATCTGGGGAAACTCTTATTGGTCTCCACAGTCTCACTACAATGTTGGTCTTCTAAAAAGAAACGCCCATGCTCTTGTCACCCCAGGGGGACCATGGAGGCTGGAGGGTCCTCCAGAAGAAGTGGACAACCTTTCTGAAGGCTGACCTGCAGTGTCCAGCGCCTGAAGATGGCCGGGCCTCTAGTATCCTGCAGGACATGGCTATTCTTCGACCTGAGA
>NW_006326588.1:0-302 GCF_000327345.1 Myotis davidii
AATTTTGTTTTTCTTTTATGTAGTCTCTTCTCCTAGTATTTTCCTCTGTTTTGTATACCTTTATAATACTTAAGTATTGAATGAAAATATCTATGTATTTTGGAACAATGGGTTGGTGTTTGTTTTTTCCAGATTTTTTTTGAGGTATAATTGACAAAACTTGTATGTATTTAAAGTGAACAATTTTGTATTTTAATATATGTATGTGTTGTGAAATGATGACCACTATCAAGGTAATTATCATTTTCATCAAGTCATTAACTGCCAGGTGTCTTGATCCAGCATCTAGAAGGGTTCAGGAA
>NW_006326589.1:0-302 GCF_000327345.1 Myotis davidii
TGCGAGTTGCCCAAAATATTACTCTGCTCTTGGTTGGATAGAGGTCCTTGTATGGAGACCCGCTGGGACCCTGGAGTTTTTAGCAGTCTGGTTCCCAGAGTAGCAGAGCGGACAGCCCCTCTTCCAATCTGGTCACTGAGGGCTCCTTGAGACTGTTCAGACCCCTCAGCTTGGCCTCTGCCATTGTTTCTTTTGTAAAGCTCAAAATGCAGGGTGTGGCAGGGTGCCCTGAGGCTACTGGGAGGGGCTAGCACCACTAGCCACTTGATGGAGAAATGGCCATTTAGGTTTGGAAGCCTAAG
>NW_006326590.1:0-302 GCF_000327345.1 Myotis davidii
AACAGAGGCCTAAAAATACTGTCTGTTGAAATAAAATGTAGCTGTGAATTCTTAAGACAAGAATATAAAACCATCGCATAGAGGGGATAAATGGTGATGGGGGGGAAAAATGAAAGGAAGACACCCCCAGTTAAAACAAAGAAAGAAAGAATATAAAACCATGATTCCCAACCTTGGTTTTGCCAGCATCCCAGAGGAATGCCATATGTTTCAAGAGGGGTGGGCAGACGGGCCTGGGTGGGCAGGAGCGAGGCAGGCAAAGGGGTTACCCTCAGAGGTAGAAACCGTGGGGCAGAACTGGT
>NW_006326591.1:0-302 GCF_000327345.1 Myotis davidii
TGACGCGTGGGTACCATCTCTCACGCTCATCTCATCTCCCGTTTATTTTTAGATTCCAAGTTAAGGCGGAAAAAAAAAAAAGATAAAAGCAGCTGAAAAAGTCCATCTTCCAAGCACATGTATGGTCACAGCAGGGAATACAAGATGAGGCTGAGAGATGTGCAGAGCTAGGGCCGTGCCAACCACCTGGGGGTGGGCGGGGGGAGGGGGGGACCAAGGAGATGCAGAAAGGGGAAGCAAGCCGCACGATTGGCAGGATCACATGACCCAGGTGAGCATCAAAGAGATAAATGAAAAGGTGG
>NW_006326592.1:0-302 GCF_000327345.1 Myotis davidii
GGGAGAGGTAACAGGAAAGGGAAGTGGAGGGAGGGATGGGTCAGGGAGCTGAGCGTGAAGCGACACAGATGGGGAGGGAGAGGAGGAGAGAGAACTGAGGAGGAGAGGGAGTGGGGAAAACTAGGAAGACAGAGGAGGTGAGAGGGAATGGAGACGGGGGAAACCACAGGAGAGGTGGCAAGAATGACAGGAGAGGAGGGAACGGGTGGGAAGAGAGATGGGGCATGCTGGGCCGATAGACACAGAATTGAAGCTGGGAGAGCGCGGTGGTGGCACAGGGCTCTGCTGCTGTAGATCAACTT
>NW_006326593.1:0-302 GCF_000327345.1 Myotis davidii
GGCTTTAGTCTTACTAACTATAGGACCCTCAACCGTTGCCCTTTTATGTGCCTACTAGTGGGTTTGAGGAGATGGGGACACTGAAATTAATCCCCGTACACTGTAAGGGAGATCTCTCAAGTGACTGCAATAAGGTAGTAAAAAGATTTTTTAAATGCCAGTTGTGTATTTATAGTCACCTAAAGTGAAGATGGAAATTAAGGAACATGATTGTTTTGGTTTCCTTTCTCTTTACATGGATATCTGAAAAAGCCACTGACATGCCTGTACCTCTTGTCATGTTTCCCATGCTCGCTCCTACT
>NW_006326594.1:0-302 GCF_000327345.1 Myotis davidii
CTACATGCATGATGACTCCCTCTGAGCCCCCTACGTTCACAATGGCAGACTTAGAAAGTCAGGCTAGCATTCTGTCCTGCCATTTGAAACCGGGGGTGTGGGGGGGATGGCTGGCTTGCCGGAGAAAAACTCCAACCCCTTTGTGAGGGCCTCCTCCCCAGTGCTTTCAGGAGAAAGCATGGAGCTTCACCTCTCCTTTCGTCCCCTACTTCACACATGTCTGGGGCACACAGTTACTTTTCTTTCGTTTGCTAGGGAGCTCCAGCTGTGGGTGTGATCACTTAGGGAGGAGCCATGAAATC
>NW_006326595.1:0-302 GCF_000327345.1 Myotis davidii
AAAAAAAATTCACAGTTTAGATGTGAGAAAGGACATGAGGAGACCAAAGACCTGGGATTTTGCTGATCAGAATGAAACAAATGTTGAAAGACTTTTCAAATCTATTGTTGGTGGTGCTCTGTGACTGTGGTGGGTATTGTGAGTGTACTTAACGCTATAGGAACCAATGAAGAAACATCATTGACAAGTTTATAAATGCATTGATGTTGATGACCTGCATGAGGAGGCAGGGCAGGGTTTACAATGCAGTACCTTTCAAACTATGATCCTTGTAACCGTGGGTTCTGTTAAAGTTCTGAATT
>NW_006326596.1:0-302 GCF_000327345.1 Myotis davidii
AATTTATGTGTTAGCCCCTTCAGAGGACACCTGGGTTTCCAGCAGCCTTTCATCTCACTGGCAAAGATGGAGGAATTTCTGCTGATTTCCACAGATGAGTCCAGATGTCATGGTCTCTTCCTCCTGGCTCTGGTGTTTTGGGCTGGGGAGCCCAGCATGTTGCTGAGACTCCTTGCTCCTCAAGGGGAACCTCTGCAGCTGAGATATATCTTTGGACTCTTAACCACTGCACTTGAGTGTGTGGCCAGCCTGTTTTGTGTCTACCATTCCTACCAGTCTTGACACAGCTTCTTTTTAAAAAA
>NW_006326597.1:0-302 GCF_000327345.1 Myotis davidii
AAAAAATTAAAAAATAAAATGAGACTACATAAAACTAACAGGTTTATGGCACAGTGAAGCAAATCATCAACAAAATGAAAAGGCAACATACTGGGTGAGAGAAGATATTTTCAAGTGATATATCTGATAGATGTTAAATAACAAAATATATAAAGAACTCATATAACGCAACAGAAAAAACAATTTTTAAAATAGGGGCAGAGAACCCCAATAGACATTTCTGCAAAGAAGACATATAGATGGCCAAGAGACACACGGTAAGATGCTCAACATCACTAGTTACGAGGGAAATGTAAATCAAA
>NW_006326598.1:0-302 GCF_000327345.1 Myotis davidii
GAGCCAGAGCCGCCGGCCGAGCGCCGCTGAGGGCCATGCAGGGCCGGCTTCCCGCCCACTGTCCGGGCTCACCCCACGGCCACGCGGAGGCCTGGCGCCCCTTCCTCGCTGCAGGAGCCTTTCTGTCCAGCGGCCCCCGGCCTCGTCTAACCACGACCCCAGCCTTTCTCAGGCGGAAACAACCAGAAAAGCGCTTCCTTCCCGAATCCGCGTGAGTGGGGTTTGCCCGTGAGCTGAGCAGCCGCAGAGGAGACAGTACCTGCGTGGAGGACGCGGCCCAGCAGCAGACACGTTACCAGGGT
>NW_006326599.1:0-302 GCF_000327345.1 Myotis davidii
GTGGGAGTGTGGAGGGGAGGGTGAGGCTGGGAGTGGGAGTGTAGATGGAATGGTCTGGACTTGGTGAGGAAGGGTGGATGGAATGTGGCGGGTAGGAAAGGAGTGAAGCTCTAGTCTGCAGTCCCTGGCATGCGGCCCACGGGCTCTGTAAGTGGTAAGTACGGTTTTCTGCCGGAGGGTTAATTAATCAAAAATATAAATTTATCAAAAGAAATCATTTCATCATATAAATAAATTCAATGTGTGCAAATCTCCCTCATCATTTATTTAACCCTCCTCTGTCTTTGAAAACATTTTTTTTT
>NW_006326600.1:0-302 GCF_000327345.1 Myotis davidii
TTATGGGTTTCAGTGGCCCATTATCATTAAAAGTGTATCTACAGAGCATTATGCTGGTTTGGGGCATCATTAGAATCCTCTGTAGTTTGTTTCCAGGCCATGTTATTTTTATTCATTTATTTGTTTCTAAATAGGATATATTTACAGGTAGTAACCTGAATGGGAAAGCAGGCTACAGAACTTTCACTGAGGATGTATTTTCAAAATAATTTCAGATTTTACACCCTAAATATGTTTACTTTGGGTAACCTAGGTAGCTAGTGAAGTTCAAATAAGTCACTCAGTTTAACACTTGGGGCCAT
>NW_006326601.1:0-302 GCF_000327345.1 Myotis davidii
CCAAGGGTTCCCCTTTTGCCTCTGTAACTTGTTTTTAGAATCCATGCAATCCAGCTGGCTCACTTCTCTGCCTCTGTGTCTTTCTTTCTAAAGGGCCAATGAAACCTAGCCTAGGCTTGACTCTTCCTCACGGTTCAAACGGCCAATGCAGAATTCATTCCTGTTGCTATGTTCTTGCCTTTTCTATCTTAAGTCCTTTCTTGGTTTCACTGCCACCAGCTTCAATAAACGTACTCTCAAAATCACCATTTCATGTTGTGAAATCAAGAACCCACACATTCCAGACTGTGCCAGGGCAGACC
>NW_006326602.1:0-302 GCF_000327345.1 Myotis davidii
CCCCTCCCTGCCTCTGCCAGCCCCATGCAGGGGGATGGGGGACGTGTGTGTGGGTGACCATCATGGAGCGGGAGTTGCTGTAACAGCCCCATTCCCATCATTCCCATCTGTGTCCGTGGTGACTGAGGAAACCCCCTTCCCAGCTGGGCCTGAGGCTTGCTCCCCCACAGCGTCCTGACTCACATGGGAACCCCCCACCCACCTGCCTGCTCACCAATCAAGGCTGACCCACAAAAATAACGAAAATCTTAAACTTGCCTGGCCAGAGTGGTGCGTGCAGGAGGCAGCCGATCCATGAGTCT
>NW_006326603.1:0-302 GCF_000327345.1 Myotis davidii
CAAAGCTAACAATTATAACATACATTTCGAGCACCAGCATTGGTAGAGGAAGTATTCCTACATGTCATACCTGTGATGGCTTCTCTGCTTATATGGGCTAATGCCAATAAAACAAACAAGCTGCTGCCTGTCAATCTGTCTCTGTTGCAATTACCTGTTTTATGTTTGAAAAATATCTGTTATGTGTTATAACCATTGTTTGGTATCGAATTACATGATGAAATAATGGTTGGTTTTCTGGAAACATGACATCTCAATGAGAACAGGTAATGTTGGTGATATCATATTCTTGTTACTTCTTC
>NW_006326604.1:0-302 GCF_000327345.1 Myotis davidii
CTGACCACTTTTCCTACTATCTTCTTCCACTGGAGGCTCATTTTTTAAAATTTAACTTAGCTGAGAAGTTTCACAAGCCACGGATAAGCAATAATGGGATGAACGAGAGGGGTTCAGAGGAGCTATGTCCATAGTAGGCAGCAAGGAGCATTAATGGGAAGGCAAATGGGCCCTCAAATCTAGTCCTATTCCTATGGCCTCTTGCCCTGATTCTTTTACTAATATCTTTTACTTTTTTATTGAATTAATTGGGATGACCTGGATTAATGAAATTATATAGATTTCAGGTGTATAATTCTATA
>NW_006326605.1:0-302 GCF_000327345.1 Myotis davidii
TCATGCACCGGGCCTCTAGTTTTTTCATAATGTTTAAAGAGTTAACGGATAGCTACAGATAGGGAGGATGTTACTGATACTTGGGATTTTATTAGTTTTTCTGTTATTAATAATAATTGGAAGTAACTGGAAATGTTACAGGCATTTGCTCTGCAGTGTAGTTCATAGGAGGCATTTCCAGACATGTGGTCCTGCATTAAAAATGCTGTGAGGACGCAGTGTATTCTGTACAGCTCTTAAGGGACACAGATTTAGATACTGTGATCATCATGATCTCCCTGTGATGGAGGGACCTTCTCCCA
>NW_006326606.1:0-302 GCF_000327345.1 Myotis davidii
CTCAGACACCAAAAACTCCGCCTGGAATAGTTTATTGTATTTAGAAAAACCACAATCACAGTTTGAAATCCCAAGCAAGAAATATACAGATGTTTTCAGAGCAAAGAAAATATCTTATGGGGCCTATTGCAGGGGCACTGCATGCTGATAGTAAAGAAGATAATGGGAAATGGAGGGAAAACAGATATAGAAAGGGGCAATGGACAGGGCAGCCCAACTAGATCCTGGAATATGGAGAGATCAAGATGGCATCGCTACTCTTAGACTGACTTTGGGGTTGGAAAGTGCTGAAGAATGGTTGT
>NW_006326607.1:0-302 GCF_000327345.1 Myotis davidii
ACACACACACACACAGGAATATTATGCACCAATAATAAACCACATGTATTTTGAAAACAGTGTGCTAAGTGAAAGAAGCCAGTCACAAAGTACTGTACATCGTAGGACTCCATGTGTAGGAAATGTACAACATAAGCAAACCCATAGAGCCAAAACTGAGTTTTGTGGTTGCCAGGGCTCGTGGTGTTGGGGATGATAGTGATGATTGCTGATGGGTGTCTGTTTTCTTCTGGAATAGGTAGTGATGTTACATGGTTGCAGAGCTTTATGAATATACTAAAATCACAAAATTTTACATTTTA
>NW_006326608.1:0-302 GCF_000327345.1 Myotis davidii
CCCACAACCTGGGCATGTGTCCTGACCAGGAATGGACCCGGCAACCCTTCGGTGCACCAGATGACACCCAGTCAACTGAGCCACACTGGCCAGGGCTTGATGCTCAGTTTAATTTGATAGCCAGTGGGCATCCCTCCAAATTGGCTGCTGGTCCTTCTGACATGTTTGCATCATGCTTTGAGCACGTTCTTTAATTTCTGGCAGAACAAAATGTTCCTTGTTCCTTTTTTACTGTGCATGCCTCTGCCCTGGCATCAAACATTTCTTAAAGGAGCCAATTTCCTTTTTCTTTTATTAATATA
>NW_006326609.1:0-302 GCF_000327345.1 Myotis davidii
CTCCAGAATTCTTATGCATACTAGAGTTTGAGAACTATTTCCTAATGGATGTGTCTTGAAAATCCAACATAACATAGTGATAGCAAACATAACTGTTGTAAAAAGTTTTTGTACAACAAAAATTGCCAGGTACACAAATTACTTCAAAAACAGAAGTATCACAAGTTTTTCCTTAATTGGGATTACCCACAATAGCATTAAGAAAGCTATTACTGCTTTAGCAAACTTAACACATTTCGGATGAATCACGAGAATTTTCACTTCATATTACAGTGTTTTACAAAATATCATACTTTAAAAAG
>NW_006326610.1:0-302 GCF_000327345.1 Myotis davidii
CCCCTGGGCTAGCCTATATAATAAAGCCTAGTTGGTGTTACGTCCCTGTACAATGTTGCACAAGATGGCCGTGCACACAGCAGAGGCTGCTCAACACAGTGAGGCCCGGGGGTCCTATGGCTCTGTGAGGTGCAGAAGAGGCTGGTCCAGGCAACTCTGCCAGCTCACACAGAGAAGGCAGGGTATGACAGGGAGGGGAGCAGTTGGGGGCCATCAGGTTGACTGGGGAGGGCAGTTGTGGGAGATCTGGCTGGCAGGGGAGGGTAATAGTAGGTGATCAGGCCAGCAGGGGAGGGCAGTTG